>NC_135858.1:5790882-5993382 GCF_031162955.1 Sander vitreus
TCCTTTAAGAAACTTGCCCATAGCAATGAAGTCAAGCTGATCAGAGCAGTTGAAAACAACTGTTTGGATAGCCAGGGCCTTTCCCAGATCTTTAGTGGTTTCTGTCTTTCCTGTCCCTGCTGGACCTGCAGGAGCCCCTCCAAACTTCAGGTGTAACGCTCCTGTCAGGGTCAGGTAGCATCTGAAAAAGGCAGGAAGATGTGTATTAAAAAGAGTATATATGGTATTCAGGAAAAAAAAGAGAAGACAACATTAGACTTAACAACTACCTGTCAGTGAGCTGGGTAATGACCAGACGTCCGGAGTTACCAAGGTACTCATATCCATACAAAAACTCGGCATTCACTGCACGGACGTACAAGTCCTCCTTGGCCCAGTAATATCTACAATCAGTATCAGATCAGTATCAATATTCTGTACCCACAGTATTGCAGAATGATAGTATAAAATGAACTCCAACATCAGGACTGACCAAACTAAAAAGCAAAAGAAAATACAAAACAACAACACAAACAGATAACCTGAGCTGGCTGATCCACTCAAAGGCATTGATGCTTGAGACCTCCTGCTCCACCAGTCTGGCTACAACATCCTTTGCATGGACTTCTATGACGATGAGGGCAGACAGCACAGCTCGCTGCATCCTAGACAGACGTCCTCTCACCAGCTGCACCAAGTCACCCAGCTTCAGAAACAAAAGGGAAAATCTTATGAATAGAATACAGTATACTGTATTGTGCACAATGTACAGTGCAAATGTGAGCAATAAATAGCATGTGTATTTTTTCACAAATTAGGCAGGGTGCAGCACCCGAGCCGTTTTGGGCAGCACCAAAGCCAAATTAGTGTAAAATCAATGTGAGCATCAAAACAACCTAAATAACTTTTCTCAGATCTAATGACTGTAGTTGGTCAAATTTTATCTTTAAGCTTTCTGAGTGTTATTCATTTATCATCTGCTCTAGCTTTTCCAACGTTTTAGACACAGATATAGTAATAATATTTTTTATTGAAAAATGTCACATTTTCTTAAAGGAAGGACCCTTAAACCCCCCCGCCAATTATGTGCACCTAAATCTTCCACAAACCTAGGGAAAACACTGTTAGGGATATTTAAATATATATTTTGTCAGAATATGTGCCAGTCTATACCAAGTCCACACCTGTTTCTGTAGTTGGGGATAAAGGCGACTGGCCAAGTCTCCCTGCTCCAAGGCCTCAGACACCTCAGCAGTCCAGAAGACCTGACAGCCGGCTATAACCACCTGACCAGGCCACGACAACACCCACTCTGTACGAGGTTGCTGAGGGGGTCAGAAGTGCATACACAGGTGATACAAAAACTGGACAATTAAAATATGCCTAGAAATTGTATGAAAACGCAATACAAGTTTAGAAAACACATCAAAATGAGAGTCAGGATCGCAGACCTCAGGGTAGACTTTAAGTGAGCGGTCAATGTTATCCCTCAACGTGGCCTTCATAGATTTCTCGACTTCCCTGAGCCAGTTCTCCACATTTCCAGTAGGCCACACTGGCAGGTACAGCTTCACCTCCTCCCCTTCTCCAGAATACATATGTGTGATCTGTAGATCTGACTGGAATTGAAGCTGAGAACCAACATAAGTGGTATGCATGTTATATTTTCAGTAATATATGAGCGGAGTAATTGAAACGAAACAACCAGCCAGAACAAACCTGTGCAATGTTCTCAAAGCATTTGCGCAAGTGCGGTTGTACAGCAGTAGGATCTTTAGTCTGGGACAGAATCTCCAGGAGCTCATCATCTGACAGGAAGTAAAACCTACGAACAAATATTCGCAACTAAATATTTTAAGTCTGTGTAATCAACAGTGTGCCATAATTTAGCATGGAAACTCATTTCAGCTCACATATCATCCACATGCATATCATTGTTGAATCAAGTAGCCTTTACTTTTTAAAGATATTTGATCGATTTCCTTTTGGTCTCATAGCTACCCCCACTGTAAACAATCAAAGCACATTTTTTTTGGCCACTCACTGTTGGTGAGGTTGTGGTATCGTATTAAAAAGTGTCATCAATGCATATCCTCTCCAGGAAAGGGAATGTGTAATTATCATCATAGGTCTGTTATGATCACCATCAGAAATTGAAAGCCAGGGGAATTTTCATGAAACTTTCATTGAAGCTTACCTGGGGAAGGCGCTTCGTTTTGTCTCCAAGTATTCAGTAAGTCCCTTCTGCACCTGTTCCAACAGTGTGTTGCACTGTTTCAGCTTGTCCAATAGACGAGCATCTGGACACAGCTCAATCACCTACAACAAACAAAGTAAGCATCATTATTACCTAGCTCTATGTTTATCTCTGTATAAAAACAAAACCTTTGTCCATTAATATTAACTGCTGTGGAAGCTCTCACCGTTGGATTATTAAAAGCACTTTTCATGACTCTCCTCCATGTTTGATCCATTTGCTGGTATCTTTTTCCTTCCACAGGCAGCTGCTGAATGATATCATCAGAGCTGAAGATAGGCTCCAAGTAAAGCCAGGAGCGCTGGCACGTCAGCCACTCATCCAGCACATCCTGCAAGCACCAGAAGAGGGCAGACACTGCATCATAATGATACAAGACACAAGACCTTAAGTGTGTGCATGCAAGTTTAAATGGTGATAGATGCATGTGTGCATGTGTGTACTTGAGTCATTCTCAGCTTGCTCTCCCAGGTGTTGATACGGGCCTCAAAGGTTTTTTTAAAGGGAGAGAAGGACATGCCCTGCGTCATGACAATGTGGTCATCCAGCAACTGCGACGCTTCATCTGGGCTCTTCAAGATGTAGGTGCCTGTCTCTTTGTGGGGCAACACATCAAAGACTACTGTTGACCACTCATTTTCCATTTTTTCCAGGGCCTGAGTGAGAGGGTTTGGAAAAAAAGTATCAGCCACCAATTATATACACCAAATATAATTTTACACTCAAGTGCTCCTACTGTGAAAATTGCATTGAACCATTTCTTTTTTCGACGTTTTTGATGCCTTTTTTTCACTGTTTGTTTTTGCTTTTTCCAACTTTTGAAATTTTAAAATTTTTCTTCTACACATTTTCAGCGCTTATTTTCTGATATAAAACAAAAATTTAAAACAGGTCAATGTGACCCGAAGTCAACACAAGGGTTAAACCTAAAAATGTTGTTCATGCAGAGAATGAAATAAGATGCCCAAATAATGTCCAAACTTTGCAGTTCCACAGTGACACTCCATTCATCACACATCCTATACAAATAAAACTTTATAAACACTGTATTTAGAATATGACTCCCGTTCAAAGGTACCTGTTCAATGGTGTACTCTTTCCCAGCTACCTCAGCCACATGAGCTATGTCATCCACGTAGTTCTGTAGGCCAAGCTCCAGGCAGCGGGAGAAGGTCAGGTTGGCTTTGGGCATGACTTTCATCTCAATGCGTTCCGAAAGCATCTCCCAGTGGCGGTTCCTCATCCCCGGGTTCCTCAGGCCCTGAATCAGAGGAATGTAAGGACGGAAGTCCTCAATCTTGCTGCGGATTACAGATGCCACCAACTGGCAGTCTAGTGCCGTGTAAGACAAAGAAAGCAGGCCAAGAAAAGAACACGTCAGACGTATTAACAATCACACTTTGTCAAGTTTAAATGGTGATAGATGTGTCAACTACCTGGAATGTCCTTGAACTGTTTAATACATTTGTGCATGGTCTTGTGTGCATCTGTAACATTGCGCTCAAGCTGCTCAGGGTCTATGGAAGACAGTGGGTCATTGAGCCAGCTCTCATGCCAACGTAGCCAATCAGAGGTGGTGGTCCATAGGTCTTTGAAAGGCAGGAAGTCCTTTACCAGCTTCTGCAGCCGATCATACTGTAACACACATTGAGATTTCATTGTCAGAAAAAGCATGACAAATGTATATTCTTTCCCAGTTTGTTTAACAGTTCAAAACAAGAGGAAACATTCTGGCTTCTGGAAAGACAAAACGCATCTGGACATAAATTAATGGATGCTCTTTCACTTACGTTAGTGACAGGAACACCAAAAAGACGTTCTCTGGTGTTGTAGGTTTGAGCCATTGTCTGACACTCCTTAAGTTGCTTGCTTATACGCCTGACCTCGTTGACCACCTCATGGGCATGATCAATGTCTGCATGAGCCGCAAACCCAGCAACCAGCATCTAGAAACACAGTTGTGTTGATTTATAAAGAAATAACATAACATAACAGGCTAAGCTCTGTCTAGACTGGATGGATGGAGACTGTTGACGGAGGACCGATCACAAGAAGAATTCTGAAAAAATACAAATCATAAAGGGGGTCTACTTTCAGATGCAGCCAAATGAGGCTGCGAATTCAGTTGCTGTTGAACAAAAAAACATTTGTTGACTCAGCTGACCTGCAAAGAGTCTAGGTGCTCTTCAAAGTTGTTCTGGTCAACCAGCTGGATCTTATGGAAGCGCTCCTCATCCTCCACATTCTGGACGGCTACTGCTTCGATCTGGCCAATTATCTTTTGAGGCCACCGAATAGCTGTCCACCTGCAGACATAAGTATCTACAGCAATCACTCGAATAACTCCTCAGGTCCCTCTATTCACTCTAACCACTATGAACCCATCAAATCACTCTTAATCCCATATTAGAAAATGCTAACTCAATTTCAGATTGAGTTAGCACAGACTTACTTTTTTTTAACATCCTCATCTGAAAGACAGTAGTAAAGTTCGTCTAACAGCTCATAGTCTGACAGGGTCTTGCCAATAAGATCCTATTGTGGACAGATTGAAAAAGGTTTTCAGATGTATTGACAAAGTAACCTTTCATATGACACTTAACAGAAATAGCCAGTCCACACATGTGCACCTTGTAACTCTTGAGCTGTTCTGGGATTTGCTTCGCCCAGTCCCTCTTTTCAGCCAGGTCCTCAATGCTGTTTGGCTTCTCACGTAGCTTTCTACTTATTGTGTTGCACTCTTCACATGCCTACACACACATACAAGATAAAAAAAACTAAGGTAGGAAAAGGTCACGTTCAAACTGAAGTAAATGTAGGTCCTGTATAAAAGAAAACACCCATACAGTCAGTATATACTGTGTAAAGTGTTTTTCTAGCCTCTAAACAAATTACTTACATTGTCAACCTGCTTGCGTAGCTTCAGAACAATGTGGTCCAGCATTGCACTGGCTAAAGCCTTTTTTTTGTTAGAGAGAGCCTGACGTGCCACCTCTACACGGACAACAAATGGACCAATGACAATGGAGGTGGGCAGAGAGTGCTCGAGCCTTTCCTTGTCTTTAAGATGTTGTTCCACCTCTTTCGTCACTTCTTGGGATGTCTGTTCTGCATGTATATGAGATCTGGCAGAGAAGATTTAAAAAGACAAATGAATGAGGAAAGCATGCTGTACAGAACATAAATCTGACTGACCTTAAACCTTGTGGGAGAACTTGCATACGTAACTTTAAACAAACTCACTTGAGAAGGGTTTCTATGTCCAAGTTGTGTAGCTCTAAGTATTTCTCATATTCAGCAGCATAAGCCCTGAGAGGTATGGCTGCTTGTATCAGAGCTTTGCGGACCTTGCCTCTCAGCTCAGTTACTTTTGGTTCATACAAATTCACTGACTCGAGCAACGGATCGCCACCGATGAACAAATTCTTCATCACAAACTGGCATGGACAAGAGAGGAATCGTTAAATCATTGTTCCATAGAGTATATTTGTCATTATCATCATCAATGATAAGGCAACCTACCACGGAACAAGGCTTACATCGCATTTCCATTTTTTAATTCAACGCTCAGTGATTCAGGTGATTACAGATTTTATTTTACCTTATCAAGCTGTGGTACATTGTACGTGGCCAGAATGGCGTTATCAAACAGGCTAACGATAGATGTCTCAAAGTTCTCCAATGGAGTGCTGTAATGAACCCCAGTCTGATCCAGAACCAAGTCCACCAGGAACAGAGGGTTCTTTTTTGGCCTAGTTATAGAGAATGGAGTAATATTACCAACACAATACTAAATATTTAGCAATATTTAAACTCACCAGGGTTCAACGTTAAGGTTTTCCTTCACTTGTCCGGTTGGGCAGGTTTTTTACTTGCCCGAAGTCCATTTTTACTGGCCACGGAAAAAAAACGGAGAAAAAACGCTGAAAAAAGTGTCAAATGTCAAAGAAATGTTGAAAAAAAAGTCAAAAACGGCAAGCACCAACTCGATTCTTGATTGGCCAATGGCACATTAAAATCAAATCATTCAACAAGCATTTTGCTGACGAGGGCAAGCGAACAATAACGTCATTTATGATAGAATGATGCCCAAACGGGCAAGTGGGTTGTTATATTTACTTGCCCGACGTGACGTTTTACTTGCCCCGGGCCATCGAGCAACCTTTATTGTTGAACCCTGAACACGATCAAACACTCCTTAAAACTGAACTGACTATGTAACTGACAAGATATAGGAACAGCATAAGAAAATGTGGATGCATATGAACACAAAAGTGTATAAGGAAGATGTTTATATAAATGTAAATGTGTGCCTATGTGTGCAAATGCATGCTATCCTACTTGTAAGGGCTAGTGATAAGGTCGTCCCCCCAGACCAGGTCAGGAGGACATGTCAGCACACTGTGGCAAGTGCTTAAGATCAGCTGAGTCAGGCCGACCAGCGAATCCTGCACAAGGAAGCGCAGGGAGTCCTGCAGGTTAAAGCGCACCACAGCCATCAGTTTGTAAAGCTTGGACATCCTGTACATCTCCCAGTGAGATTCGTCTACGTTGTACGAGCCCTGGCCAATATTCCCCAGGTTGGCACGGATGCTGTTGCTCAGTGTGACCATCCATGCCTCTCTAAGAAACAAGCTTATCTGAAGAAAGAGAAAAATATTTGATGCTTTTTTATTCATTTGAAATTCAGATGTCTTTTCTTTCTGATTATCACAGTTACATCAACAGCAAAAATGTATCTATGGTTACATTTTAATGAAAGGGACTTGTACATGCCTTTTTTTTTTTTACCAGTACCATAGTAGTTTAACCCTTGTGTTGTCCTTTGACCTGACCTGTTTCTCATATCAGAAATATGGGTTTCTTTCAATCAAATTGCCCAAAAATAAATTGGATGCATTGATGTTCATTGTATAGAAGCCATACAACATTCTTCGCAGGTAAATTTAATGATTCCTTCCATTGAATTTTGGGTTGTTTTATTCAATGTTATAGCATTTGAAAAAAAAAATATACTGGTCTGTCAAACAGTATATCCTAATCAAACTTTGACATATACTGTGTGACATATACTGTGATTGACCCAAATTCTTATTTAAAAGAAATGAAAGCTGATTTGATGTTAAAGCCCAGTATCTGCAGAATGAAAAGCTACAATACCTGAGTATGCATTTGGGACTGGATGACTTCAAACTCGTCCAGTCGCAGTGGTTTGATTGAGGTGACATTGAAAAGCCTCATGGTTGCTACTTTGTTGCTCTCAGACAATATTTCAGATAATGCATGGATCACCTCTGGCTTTGTTAGCAGGGAACGGAAGACAAAAGCAGCTTGGTTCTTCTCATAGGAAAAGTGAGGAACTGGAACGCACCCTGTACATAGATGAAACAATCTAGTTCTTTAGATTGTGGGGGGTAATACATGAATTAATTTTGACCCCACTGACTCAAACAAATGTATACAAGGCTAACAGTCTTACCTTTTTGTGGTACATACTCAGGATCCTTCTGTGGCAGGGTGATGCGTAAAAACTCCTCTGGGTGGCTCCTCACTACTTTGTCAAAGCTCATGCGGTTCATTGTACACTCAAATTCCAGATTGACCTCCTTCTCCAGATCCTCTATACACTTTTCCAGACTGCACACATAACATTCCCTTTATTCTCCCTATTAGTTAGTTAACATTTCAACTCAGAGGGATCTATTATAAAACAGATACTGAACAAGGAGACAATGACAGCAGTAATATGACACTGACATTACTCACATTTTCAGCCTGAGTCCAGGGGCTGAAAGGGTGTGTCTTTTAATACGCTGGAAACTGGTGGTATCAAGAGATGGTGTTCCCCTCCAGATGGGCATGCAGTCCACAGACAAGTGGTAGAGAAGCAGAGCCTCTGTGTTCTCCCTCCAGCGCAGGGCAAACTGGATCCGTTTGACAAAGACTCGTGGGTCCTCACCATTAAATACCAATCTGATCCTGGGTACCCAGAACTTAGTGCCTGCTGGCATGGTGTTTACTCCTATGAAAATGAAGTAGATGGAAGGCATGCATGGATGGTGAACAAGACAAACAGAGCCAAAAGGAAATTAGGAGACAATATTGTGTCATTATAGTGCAAAGTAAAAACCAACCAGTAGATTTGCTCCTTTTGGGTTTCTCATTTGTCAATTGGCTGTTTTGGTGAACTTTCTGTACCAGGTACTGGCATTTCTTCTTACTATAGTCAAGAACCCCAACTAAATGCCAGCTGTACTCCTGGGAGGAGCTTTTTGGGTCCTCTTCAAAGAGAGAGAAAAGAGTAATCATCAAAGAACAGAAAATAATGTCTATCCCTGTTTACACTGTATATTTCTGAGGACATTTTACCAGAAGGAATCTTTTCATCTGTAGGCAGCAGGGCTTTTGCAGGAATAGGTTTTCGATAAGGTAATTGTTCAGCATCGCCCAAGGCAAGCCAGTCTTCTGGAGTCCGGCAGTCATACTCCTCATTGTCAAATACCTAAAGGAGAAACATGGGAAAGATGAGTGTAGGGTTGTGCTGTGCCCCAAAATATAGAATGTAAACAGTAATTGGTTAAGCAAATGCATAGCAGAATAAATTGCAGCAGTAACAGACTCACCTCCAGGGGGAGGTAGGGTGACACAGGATTGTCAGTCATAGTTGCATGGTCATCACTACTGCTCTGATGTCTTGGCATTAGAAGATTGGAGTATATGCCTTTTTCTGCCAGGAGCTGTTCAACGTCTAACTTCAAATATTCCCTTCGACGTCTATAAGAAAACAATATAAAACTTAAAAATTAGTCTTAACAACAGGCAGTTAAAATAAACCAATTCATGGACCCCACTAAACCAGCTAATGTAAAACCATACATACATGGTTCAGTCATACATGGTGCACACAAACACTGCATACCTCTCTATCTCTAACTTGTGAGGGATCTGGCCAGGAACGGTTTGGTACGGTATCTGGACCTTGGGTGCATATCCACCCTTGCAGAAGTAAGAAGTCTGTGATTGCTGTGATGTAGGTCCATGGTTATCCTTTTCAACAATCTTGCACTGGAGTTGCGTTGGAGTTTTGAAGGTTGTAACTAATGAAAACAGCGCAGAGGGATAATGATTTTACACAGAGCATACAAAATGTTGTATTTTTTTTTTATATATTCTTAAATACATAGCTGGCATATCAGCAATAATTACTGAAAATGTCATATAATACAGTATCTCACCTTTCGTTGTGTTGAGATCACTGAACTCAAAGCTGGATTGGCCCTGTGACCTCTGCTGGATCTCAGGTCCCGCTGTACAAGACTAATCAATAAACAGTTAGTCTTGGTTTTGGTCAGAGCAAAATGGCCTTCGCAATGAAATGTCTATCAGAATTTCAAGAGGCATAAACTAATGTGCTTTTACCTGGAACTTGAATGTAGTGATGATATCCGAGTAGATGCCTTTCTGTTCATTCACAGAACATTTTCTGATTGGAGGGAGTTTGCACCTGTGACTGAGAGCTGGAGGCTTGGGCTCTGGAGGTTTGCCGGTTGGATGAGGCACCAGGACCCCGAAACCAGGCAAATATTTCTTTTCCATCCTCTAGCAGAATAAAATAATTTATGTGTAAACAATTAAGCTTGAATTTAATCCTGTTAGCTGCTTCTAAAATATTCTGGACTGTACTGCTTCAACATGCTTAGTCTACATGCAAAATGTGGATTGAAACTGGGTACATTATATTCAGGGTCCCACACCTGCTGAAACATTAAATGTAAGGACTTTCCATGCCCAAATTCCTCAAATTCTTTTTAATTTATATTCTTGCAAAAATATAAAAATTCAAGCACTTTCAATGATCCATGTCTATTTATGCCTTTTTTCTAAAACCTTTAAATACTCCACAAATTCACAAATTTTCAATGTGTCAAGGATCCGTAGGAAGCACGTAACGTTATGTTTCTGCCCTAGGAGCACCTCACGTAACGTATGTTACCTAGCTAGCTATATTTTGAAAAGGAGAATGGAAAATGAACATCCACCGGCGAAAGGCTTTTGAGCTAGCCTTAACAATAGGCCAGTTTGTCCGTGTAACATTACGTTTTAACCGGTTTAACCGACCGCTGCTGCTAAATAACGTTAACGTTAGCTAACTAACGAAGCTGCATTCGAAAATGCAAGCTATAAATCCGTACCTAACGTGTAACAATTACGCAACGTTCAGCTACGAGCGTTTGCGTTAGGCAAATCACGTCTGGATGGGTCCCCAGGAAATTAACAAGTAACGTTAGGACAAGGAACGTTTGCTAATTTAAATGATGTAAACGACAAAAAAAAAACAATAATTTTGACATAACGTTACCTTATTTTAAGTTAAATTGCAAGCTCTAACGCTCCTTTTAAGTATTCTCGGCATAGATAAAACATTGGCGAGCTGAACTTTCGAAATCTCAGTTTTCAAGTTAACTACTGATATGTTGGACGCGGCAACGGTTGTCATGGAGACGAAGACGCGTCACTCCCTACTCAACTGCAGTGAGAGTCAGAGCAACACGAACATAGAAATAAAGTCTTAACGAAGTGTGTTTACATTGTAGTATTTTTACTTTTGCTGAAACAAAATATCTGAATACTTCTCTCATCACTGGTAAGGAAAAAAAAAAATCATTGAAGTATAAGAAAGCCATACAGGATGAAATAAGTGAATAAAGACAAAGAGAAGTAGCTAGTCCAGAGAAAGAGTAAAAATGTGAGCCTGTCCCCTGTAGAAACTGATAGTTTACCCTGGAGCAATAGATTTTTATTGAGTAAGATCATTTCTCATTAAAACCAGTCCCAAAGCCTAGTTGTCCTCTAATTTAATCATCTGAATAATAAAAGCAGAATCTGGAAGCAGAAGACAAGTCGTAGTCGTAGCTTGAAAGAAAACAAATATGTATTTATAATTTCTTCTTGATATATGTACATATATCTTAGACAGTTTGAGCCTCTGGGATATTGGTACTCAAAACTGTGAGTAACCACCACATACATTTCACATGACCACTGTTCTCCACAGGTAAGCAGAACACTCACATCCCATTCTGTTCCTGGTGAAGATAGTGACGGTAATGGCAGTAATAAACTAATGGAATTTGATTGGAATGCACACTTGCGTACATTTCCAATCTTTTCCTTTCAAACTGTTGACAGCTTGAATGTGTCCTCAAGGGGGAAAACCCCATTGACCCGTGCGATCTCCACACTCCTGGGTCACAAGGGCATCATAACCTTGTCTGTTTCCCATAGCAGATCACAGGCATCATGCACTGCAGCCCCTACTCCTGCCCCTGGCCTCTTTAGTTGAAATCCATCAGAGCAGCCTGAGATTGGGCAGCCAAGCACAAATGAATAGTCTCATGTGTCTAAACCCTCACGTGTCACTTGTGAAGGACCTGCTGCCACGCAGATAGAGATAAATAAGGTAGAGCGGGGAGAGGAGAGGAGAGTCACTGAAGAGTTATAGTGTGGCTGAGCTCATGGGGACAAAGGAGTCAGAGATGACCTACATCACTGTTTTCAGCTCTGTGACAAGATCATGAACAAAAATCTTTACAGTGGAGACAAACAACAAAGGTGAACTAGACTGACTTGATGTGGATCCTATGGATACTGGAATTTTGTGCCGCGGTTATTACTCAGCATAGGCCTGTTGAAATGTTTAGTAAGAGGAAATGTTTAGCAAAAGGCCTTCCGCTTCATTGGCTTCTTCTCAATAGAGCTCAGTCTCAAAGCAATGACCTCACCCAATGAGGAAGCCTAAGCCAAATGAAAGACTTCCCCAAGGGACTAAATAACCCACATCTAACAATGACATTATCATATCAGAGTGGACTCAGCACTCAAAGCATCCTGACCACAGCAATTTATTAATCATTAGCACATGTCTAAGCCAGAGAGGTTCCAAAGAAAACCTCACGAGAACCACAAGTCTCTGATGAGGTGGTGGGCCTCAAAACATGGTCGCCTACCAATGTTTGGTTGGCAATACTGTAGCCATCTCTGGAGCCAGGAGCCCACCATTGTGATGGGATTTGATTGGACAGATGTGGCCAGCAGCTCTGGGTGTGTGGAACTGATTAAATCCTAACAAGCTTTGTTACACTTTTCAGATATATGCTGACATGAAAGATCTGGCTCAACATCAACCAATGAAGAACATCAATATTAGTCACTTACATAATCACCCAGATGTATTATCCATTCTCTCTGCCCCCCTCTCTCTCTGCCCCCCTCTCTCTCTCTCTCACTCCCTAAAATCTTCATATTATTCATCCACTTCTCATCCTCCCTCTCATCCTCCCTCTCTCCGACTTTCACAGTATTGGGATGTTGTGAGGGTCATGGCTCTGTGAATATAACTCCCATTTTACGCTAATGACATCAGCATGTGCCGCTTACTTTAGCTCCTCCTGAGGGCCAGATGTTGGCTGATGGGATCAAACACTGGCTATCCCCCTGTTACTGTCACATTGTTGGGCAAGCCAGCAGGGTTTAGAAGTTGCACATATTCCCACATACCTTCTGCAGAAACCCTCAATCTAACCACAAATGCAGGCACACCCTTAGGTTGCAGTGTGATTTATTTTTGCACACAAGAATGGAAACATACAAAGGCATGCTGTAGTTTCCAGTAAAGTCTCATTAAACTTTCTTTAGAATAGACATCGTTTTTGTTATGTTGTAAGCAAACATCAAAAATGTGAAAAACATGCATTTTCAAAGCACTTTTTCCTCTTTTAAAGGGCATCTGCTCTGAGTGATAACACCACTGTGGTCAATGAATGTCACTGGTGTCAGTTCATAGATAAAACAGAACCACCATGAGGGCAGCAAGTGTCACATTAACATCACAGTGTTTTGTGGCGGTGCATTTTACAAGAGTAAAGCTGATACCAGCAACATACATAAAAGGCTGCCTTCATGCAGATTTAGTTTTTGACTTTGCCCAGTCATATGAGGTACTGTTGTTTAACGGTGACCCTTGTGCTTGGCTATACATTGAAGTTGCTGTCATGGTTTAGATGACTCACAGGTGTTCTCTTGGCATGCCAATAAAGACTTGTTTAATGAGTGGAGAAGGGCCCCAAAGAAGCAAAGAGTCCAGACATGAGAGACAGACTGGAACCCCCAGGACCTCAAACAGCTGCATTTGATTTTTCCTCTCATTTGCTACATTTGTTAGTGTGACTTTTAGGATCAGAACCATAGTCAAACAACGTGGGTCATAGAAATATTCAGCAGAATCTCAGTGATGTAAAACTAAAGAACTAAAGTTGTTTGTGTGTATTTATGTGAGCATACACATTATGCTTGTGGCTCCCTGCATCTAACTGATGCTACAACTCCAATGAGTTTCCAGTATATAACCCAGCCTCATCGTGCTGACCTCTGACCCCCAGCACTTGGTTGTTGGTAGTTAGATTTGTTCTGCTAGTTTACCTGTGCTTGTGCTATTCTGGATTGACGACGGTTCATTTACCGGATAATTCCGGCACCACCGGAAGTTCTGCAGGATGTCCCTCACTTTCTGCTTTCTTTGTGTTAACTTTAAACTCCGGTTGCATCGAGGAACATTAACCGGAACCTCTGAGCAACGTTACAAGCTGCAAATGGCAAGTTTTGAAGACAATTTGGATCGTGCAACAAGACAGGCCTGCTTGGTTCGTTCAGGGAATGATTTACAAAGAATATGTTTATGGCATTTACTCTATAAATGGGGCCTTTTGGGACCGATTGGTGGGAATTTGCTGTGGACAAAATACATACAGCGATACACTGGTAAGAGCAAATTATGTTTTTTTTTAGCTTTCCTGCCTTTATTTGATAGGACAGCAAGGTGAGAAAGGGGGAACACATTCAGGAAATCATCAGAGGTTGGAGTTGAAACCTGGACCTCTGTGTCGAGGAATAAACCTCTCAGTATATGTGCGCCTGCTCTACCCACTGAACCAACCCGGCCACGAGAGCAAATACGTTTAACCATGTATGCAGCTAATTTATATAGCTCACGTTACTGTATTTTGTGAACAGTTAACTTCATTTAATATTGTGCAGTTTTCTTTTGCGGGGTGCAAATGTTCCACCAAAGCAAGTTCCTTCCCGAGACCATTTCGAAGAGCCACGCTCGCTGCGTCCGGAGCTTAGTGTTGTGTAGCGTGATTGGTTTAAAGAAATGCAAACAACCCCTGACCGTTTTTTTCTCCTACCCAGGAGTGTTTGCTCCTGTTGCCAGAACTTCCTCCGCAGCGCTGTGAAGATAGGTCTGGCAATGGGAGACTACCATTGTGCCAAACTACAGTGTCTTTGAATCCATAGGTCTTTGAGACAGTTAAAATAAAATGTTATGTAAGCCAAGTCACTATGTTTTCTCTAAGTGGGTGTGCAAATATGAGCTGGAAGAATACAAAAGCGGTGAGTGGAATCTATAACTGGCATTCCAGTTTTTTTTGTGTGGATGGGTGATGGAAAGCGGAAAGAATTTGTGTCTGTGTTCATGTATGTGCATGCTTGTGTATGTGTTTGTGTATCACAAAAGTATATTTTGAGCTTGTTAGTCGATGACATCATAAATAGATGTAAAGAAGTCAGACAGTGACACAAGACCAGAGGGGCCAGTAGTGTGTGCAAGTGTGCTTGTGGGTGGGAGGTTCATTTGTTGTCCAATATTAAACAGGAGTTTCAGCTATAAATATCCCTGCTCAGCTGAAGCCTCCTCAAGTAAGCCACTCTTTAATAATCCTGACATTCCTCCTTGTTAAAAATTAATTAAGAATAAATGAAAACAGTTCAGCATAGTTTCCACTTGCACATGCCCACAAATCTACCCACAAATCCACACACAAGCTCACAGATGCACACATTATTGGTTTGGCAAGCTGCCCAAGTGCTTCACTGAGGCCTTGATTTGTCATCCTGCCTCATCTGGCCTCTATCAGATTCTGGTCTGACAGCTTAATCTCTGTCATACATCCGCTCGCATCAAAGAGGCAACATGCAACCTAAACCTATTATGGTAGCACACTCACAACACAAAAAGTAGATGTGCACATGCATGTTAACCAACTTTTAAACATATTCTTTGTGCTTTGAGCCCTCCATGACATGAGGATCATATCACACATTTGCTGTAAGACACTTTCTTTGTGAGCAGTCCACACTGATTACCGTGCTCACACAATGATAATAAATGAAAGCAACACACCAACTCAAACTACCCTAAAAAAATACCGTCCTTTTGGTTTTATTGGACTTGAACTGTAGAACTTTGCAGTTGACCTATCACCTTGACCTTTTAACGCCAATTGACAGGCGTCAGGGTAAAGTATTTAGGAGTTGTTGTATGATTTTAAAGGGTGCAACTGTAAGCTAGAATTTCTTGGATCTGCAGTATACATCAGATATCAGGACTGTGTACTTTATATTGTAAGAGCAACAAGTCTTTCTCCAAAAGTTCAACAGCGTAATTAACTCTGACCTCAGTGCTTAACGCAAGCACACCCTATTAACCATGGCACTTACTGGTTGCTCTTGTGGCCAGTGGATAACGTCATATTAGATCCTATTGTGTGTCATTATAGTCTCCATAGCAACAATACCATAACAAACTAAGGCATTTAAAGTGGCCATATTATGCTCATTTTCAGGTTCATAATTGTATTTTGAGGTTGTACCAGAATAGGTTTACATGGTTTAATTTTCAAAAAACACCATATTTTTGTTGTACAGCACATTGCTGCAGCTCCTCTTTTCACCCTGTGTTCAGGTCTCTGTTTTAGCTACAGAGTAACTTATGTAACATCTTTATTGTCAGTCGCACATGCGCAGTAGCTAGGTAAGGATTACATGAGCTAGCTAGCTGTTTCTCCAACTTCGGTCAGTACAAGGCAGGATTAGCTGGTAGACTTCTTCTAAATGAGGGCGCACTTCCAACTTTGCGTGGAATACCTGCAGAACAGGGACATGTATGACATATGTAAGTAGTTCTATACAATTTATTTTGTAGATCAGGGTGAATTTGTGTGTGTTGTAGCAATGTTTTGCCATTGAGAACGAGCTAGCATGCAAACGGTTAGCCCCCTAGGCCCCTCGTCTCGGCTAGTTACGTAGAAAGCCATGCAGATTTTGACCAGCTCACCCGGAGACTGAAGGCAGGACACATTCAGAAACCCGTATCTCACTCAAAACAGCATGGATGTTGTTGTTTTTTTCAAAGTTTGTATGCGTGTGGAAGCACCAAAGACACAAAATAACACCCCAAATCCCAGAAAAAGTGATTTTTTTCATAATATGGGCACTTTAAATTAGACTGACATAAACTTCCACACACACACACACACACACACACACACACACACACACACACACACACCAACTGAATAGATAATTTGGAGAATCAAATCAAGGTCTGATCATGTTGGATTGTGATCAACGCCTGGTCAATCAAGTGTTGTCTCGATATAGTATCCATAACAAAAATGCGATAACAAACTAAGACAGTTTGTTATGTTTTTATGCTAAACTGAGACATTTAAATGAGACAATTAAGTGTTGTGTCGGTATATTCTCCATAACAACAATGCCATAACAAACTGAGACATTTAAATTAGACTCGCATAAACTTGATGGTTCCAAATCCACACACACACCAACTAAATAGATGCACTATTTGGAGAGACAAATCAGGGCCTGATAGTGATGATGGTGGCTTGTGAGGCCTAAATGCAGTAAAATCATGTAAGGAAGCAGCTTAATCCTCTTTATCCCTGCATGGAGGAATATATGAGCAGAGAAACACAAAGACTGAAAGACGACATGGAGGGAGAAGGAGATGGAAAAGTGTGGAGTGACACCATGTGCTCAACACACAAGCAGCCTGGACAAACATTGAGGATTGTAAGGGCGGGAAGAGGGAGTCCCTGTTCATCTGACCCCGGCCCCTGTTAAGCCTTGTAAATAAGAGAAAAAGGAGCAATTAGAGAGGCAGTCACGGGGCAGGTAGGAGATCACTGGAACCTTTCCTGGCTGGTATTTGACCTCTCACAGCTGGGGGCCATGATGAATATACACACTGAACATTTAGAGAATGTACCTGCTGAGGTAGAAGAAAGAAAAAAATGATTTTTTTCTCTCAGCGCTGAGAATGTAACACATGTTAACTGCGGTGTGGATTATGTTGTTTATCCTCCTTGATATGCTCACGTTCTAAACTAGCACTTTATTGGATGTGGGCGGCTCTGCATTCCTTTATCACAGACAAATACCGTTACTGTAATTACAATTTCAAGTCAATTAAGAATTCAATGTGTTTCGCATTTTGAAGGCAAAATGAGCCACCACACATAGTTTACTTGCACTTGAACCAGCTGCTCTTAAAATGTTTTATGAGTTTGCCGCAAACCTTGACCTCAAACCTCAGTGACGTGAATTTTGGTGCCTTTGCAGAAGTCAGATATCAGTGTGTACATACAGTACGAACTTCTTCCAGAACCAACCTGATTCTGTCAATGAAGCAAAACCACAGCTGGACCACACGGATTATTTGACTCTATGTTTTATCCATTATCCCTTTTGCTTAAGCACCCAAATGCACACACGTCCTCACATCCTGCAACCTGTGAAAATATGTGAATCTCATTGCTGTGTCCCATTGAGCCAGAACCAAATCCAAGTGAGTACAAAGCAGCCATAAAGTATGTCTGTATACCACTAACACAACCAGATAACAGCTAATTCCTCATAAATGGCATTACCCTAATCTCCCATAAAGCTATTCTTAGCATATACTGCACCACTGGAGTGTGACGAAAGGAGAAACTGAGATGCCAGAAGATGGAGAGCCTCTGGGTTTTATTGTGTGGAGGCCTGCCAGACACTATAGCTGGTGTTGAGTGGAGAGCAGGAGGACAGAGAGATGAAAGGAAAGATCAGCGAGGGGTGAACAAAGACAAATGTACAACATATAGAGATAGGGTGATATATGAGTTAAGAGACTATGGAAAAGGGAATTAAAAACCTTAGCAGGGAGATACCTTTAAAATCAACACAGATGGACAAATGTCAGATTAATAAGGATTGATGACTGGGACAACATTATGTGAGTAATCTACTGCTTGCTGCTCCTAAACATTATATTGTATTTTCTGTCAGTACAAACATCAGACCATATGCCATTCCTTAGTAATTCTGTTTTTGTTCTCCATTCTGGGGAAAAGCAAGCAGTCAGGTCTGTAAACAATTTGTATGGCATTAAAGACATTCATGGAAACCAATCCAATTATGTACGTCCATTCCAATTTTCTGAGTCCCTTGTATTTGAAGTTGAGCCATAAAACTAGAGACATGGTGTTTATTCTTTTGGGTGCCAGGGAGGGAAAATACATCAGGCTCAGCAAAGGATTTAGATTTCCTGACGTGTGTGTTTATTATCCAGTGCTATAATGAAGAATGGCAGAGTAATCTATCCAGTCAGGCATACAGATGGGAGAGAGGCCCTTTTCTTGTCCAAATCATTTGCATGAAACACCAAGCTGTCAGATTCTTTCGGTGCCACAATGCTCCATCAAGCTGCAAATAACTGCATTGAGGACTATTTTTGTCTCCCTTCTCAGGTTTCTTCCTGCTAGACTTCAAAGAGACCTGTAACTTGGAATTGCTGCAGCTGAAAAACAGGAGGGCAGAAGCAGATAAACTAATTTCCTCGCCCCATTACGAGGCCCTGGTTAGTGGAGGGACCTGGTTTAGCTGGTATGCGCTGTGCGGCTGGTTCACATTAACCGCGCTGACGAGCCCGTGCAAGTCGCAAGTCTGTCAACCCCTGTGCACGATCTTTAGCAGATTCCAATGGATACAATTCTGCCCAGAGTGGAGAAAAAAAAATGCACAATCCAAGATAGTTGTTCGTGTTGTTTCAGTTCAACGTCCTCACCGTGTGTGTGTATGTGTGTGGGCGGGGAGGACCATGGATAAATAGAGCCACACTCCTCTCTTGTGCGTAAACACGTAGAGCCCTGGACCTTGCTGGGACACGGAGCTCTCAGGTTGGCTTTGAATTAATGAAAACCTTTACATGAATTAATTAGCTTTGGTAAGGATCTATCCTTTGCATCGTTTAGGCTAACACACAGTCACTTTTTATCGCGCAAAATCGATGAAGACAAGACACCAGGAAATTGGAAATATTTCGTTATGTCAAATATGTAGCGTTCATTCAATGATCCATTTGCTGCTACGGTGGAACACAATCCACTTTTGTCAGAGAGATGCCCTGGCTGTTCCTGAGGATGCTTTGAACTTTATAAAAGATTCTTTCAACATTGTTCCTGGAAGGGCATCGGAAAAAATACTCCTGGAATCATCTGCACACTTTGCGCATTGCGTAATTGGCAGGGAAATATGAGCTTGTCCGTTAGAAAGGCTATACATAATGTTGGGACTAATCTCTGCTGGAAGGCGTTTATCGCACCACGTATGTTGTAAACGCAGCAGAAACAAGGATGAGAGTGTTTAGTATGCGTGGGAAAGGTCGGCATCAGATGCTGCTGGCGCTCTGTTGGCTGTTTTTGGTTTTTACGAGGAGCGGAGCAGGTGAGACGCATCATCATGCTCTTTCTCTGAATCAGTTGCGTCATTCTGTCTCATCTGGCCTTCTCTTTTCCTGTTGAGGTTAAGCTGTGTTATTGATTGGGAAGACAGTTATGCTGACTCAGCTGCATTACATATTAATGAAATTATTGACCTAATGATGTCTGATGGTTCTTCATTTGCAGGTGACATTGTATTTGCTTAGAATGTGCAGTCATAACAGTAAAGAATAAAGGCAATGCCTGTTTCTATATAAACCAATAAATAAAAATGTGATAGTAGGGCTGCTTTTGTCTTGCCATTACATGTAACGTGAGAGTATTAATGCTGTCCAATGAGGAAAGGGTAGGATTCTGTGTCACATCAGAGCAAGCAGCAGTGGCACAATTGTCAGGCAAATCAAATATTCATGGTAACACAATGATGAGGAACTTGGTTTTGTCTATGATGTCCGTGCTGGAAAGTGCTTTTCTTTTATTGAATGCTTTTCTGCCAACACATATACGGTAAAAGCACTGATCTGAATACCCATATTATCACACTTAATAAATATACTCTGCTATATGTCATAAGACTGACTATCCATCCCCCTCTGTGTCAGTTTCCAGATGTGTGGACCATGCCTGTAGTCCACCAATTGGGAACCTGGCTAGTGGCAGGACCCTCCTCACTCACTCAAGCTGCTGTGGGAACAGCTCCTTCCCACACAGCCCTTGCCCCCATCCTCCTGTAACCCCCCACCTCCTCTGCCCCGAGGACACCCACCCATCTGCTCACATGACTGATGACCCTTTCTTGAATCCAGATACCTGGTGGGCATCAGGTGCAGGCAGCTCCATGCAGGAGCAGCAGGATGAGATCCGCTTGGACCTTGAAGCACAGTTCTGTCTATCCCATGTAGTTTTAGTGTTCAGGTCACCACGGCCTGCTGCCATGGCCATCGAGCGTTCAGCTGACTTTGGAAAGACCTGGGAAGCTCTTAAGCTCTTTGCACACAATTGCAGCATGGAGTTTGGTTTGCCTGATGATTTTACTCATCCAGGGTCTTTGTGTACATCCCGTTATACCAGTGCTACACCCTGCAGTGGGGGGGAGGTAAGAGAATATGCACAGAGATGTAGGCTTGTGTATTATCTTTTGGCAGAGCCACAATGTTTGATTCAATGGTGATTGGTGTTCTGTTTCTTCTTCCAGGTAATATTACGGACACTAGACCCTAGCAGTGCTAAAACACTGGACCCTTACAGTCCAGAGGCCCTCGCCCGCCTCACACTCACTAACCTCCGCATCAGACTGCTAAAAGCTCAGACTTGTCCGGCACCTCTAAATCCACCTGCAGAATGGACAAGCCCCACGGCCTCAGCTCTGACTTCCACATCCTCTACAGAAAGTTCAGCCTCCACACCTTATGCTATTTATACTTTACTGGCCAGAGGGACCTGCCTGTGCCATGGACATGCTGAGCATTGTGTACCATACAACAGCAGCCAAGACACAAGACAGGACAGTAACATGGTGAGTGTCAAAGTAAAAGAACAACAGTCAGTGACAAAAAAGACTATTAGAGAAAGTGTGTCTGTCAGTTTTTGCATTAGCCTGTGTTCTATTACAGTCTTGTATAACACACTTGTCAGGATGTTAGGTCCAGATGTAAAATGTACTTACTGATGGGGAAATTGCCAGTTAAAGAGCTTTAAATAGCTTGATTTACTCTTTACACCACCTGACCTCCAGACAGCAGGTGTCTGTAACTAAGCAGCCCCAGATATGTTTTCCAGGTGTCTGGTAGGTGCCTATGTACTCACAACACAGCAGGAAATCACTGTGAGAAGTGTGCCTCGCTCTACAATGATCGTCCCTGGAGGCCTGCCAACAGCAGCAGCGGGGAGTCCAACCCATGCCAGAGTAAGTGACCACCACCAGGAATGCACAACACTCATCCTGCTGATAAAGAAAAAAAGAGAGAAGAGCTTTAAAATTGAGCTTTAAAGTGAATTAAATTTGTAGTTCTTATTAAGCAGAGATTTAAATACATACTCAAGACGTATTTAGGTTTTTAGATGAGCAATATTATTTCCATTCTTTGTTAAAGGTCCCATGACATGGTGCTCTTTGGATGCTTTTATATAGACCTTAGTGGTCCCCTAATACTGTATCTGAAGTCTCTTTTATATAGACCTTAGTGGTCCCCTAATACTGTATCTGAAGTCTCTTTTATATAGACCTTAGTGGTCCCCTAATACTGTATCTGAAGTCTCTTTCCCGAAATGCAGCCTTGGTGCAGAATTACAGCCACTAGAGCCAGTCTCACAGTGAGCTTTCCTTAGGATGTGCCATTTCTGTGTCTGTAGCTATTGAGGAGGAGAGAGGAGGGGGCAAGGTGGAGGGTGGGGGTGTGGCCTTGACCAACTGCCACTTTGCTCATTTGAAAGCCATGATGTCTCTCTCTCATGGGTGGGCCCATTCAAAGCAGAGAAAGGGGAGGTAACCTTGCTCCTTATGACCTCATAAGGAAGAGATTCCAGATCGGCCCATCTGAGCTTTCATTTTCTCAAAGGCAGAGCAGGATACCCAGGGCTCAGTTTACACCTATCGCCATTTCTAGCCACTTGGGGACCATAGGCAGGCTGGGGGAACTCACATTAATGTTAAAAAACCTCATAAAGTGAAATTTTAATGCCATGGGACCTTTAAGGTCCCATGGCCTTAAAGGTAAAAAAGATTTATTTTTAAATCAGACCTAGGGCATACAAACAAAAACAAAGAAATCCACCTTTTTAAGACGTATTCAGAGATGGCCTCATACTGCTGGTCGCACGAGGTCTGTGCACCTTTGGTTCTGGGTGCTTGGACCCTGGTACACCTTGCAGATCTAGTCTTTAAATTTTGAGCACAGGATGCAAAGCACTTTGACAACTGTATATATCTATTATGACTATAAAAGTAGGCTACATAGACTAAACAAAAATCACCTATGTTTCCTGTTTGCTTTCTCTCTCCTCCCCATCCTGATGTCCTCACTTTGTCTCTCTCTCATCTCTCTAAATGCTATGACATCACACACACCACTGTGACTTCAGAGTGCCAGTGCCACGGTCACGCAGATAGCTGTCACTTCTCTCAGCGGGCATGGCTTTCCTCCGGCGGCACCAGTGGGGGCGTTTGTGATGACTGCAGACACAACACTTTCGGGCGCAGGTGCCAGCGCTGTCGCCACGGCTACCACCACCACCCATCCCTGCCCCTTAATTCCCCCCACACATGCACACGTAAGAGACTTCGAACAGGGGGTCTCTTACTCTGGTGTGGGATTGGCTAATGTGTTATCAATCAGAAAAGCAAAATAAAGGAGGTTTCATAATTTTTTGGATCTCAGTGGAATTAATTCACAGTTAGGGAGGTTTATGGATGAAATGAAAAAGAACCATAATGTCTTATAGCGCCATCTGCTGGTATATATTTGTAAATTCCTAATTTGACGATGGAAAACAAAAGAGCAGCATACACAGCTGTATTTGTGTTTCTGTTTCTCAGGCTGCTGGTGTGATCCACAGGGCTCTTTGCCTCCTCGTCCTGGAGAGGAGAGACCCTGGTGCCACCCTAGAAGTGGGCAGTGCCACTGCAAATCTGGTGTAGGCGGCACAAGCTGCAGACACTGCCTGCCTGGCTATTGGGGTTTTGGAGAGGAGGGCTGTAAACCCTGCACTTGCACTCACAGCTGTGATCCAACCACTGGGCAGTGTCTGGACAGGTTAGCCATATGCTTAATCCATGACCAAATTCTTTACAGACTTAAAACAAAAGCTAAAACTAAAACTCAGTGTGCTTAATTGCTTACAATGAACCTTGACCTGATGGGTTCAATTCCGCTTTTGCAGCTACTCAAATAACCAGGTGTTCAATGTGCCCTTTGGTGGAAAAATCCCTGATCTGGATCACATGTTCACAGTAGAAGAAGAGGTACAGTGGTCAAAGGAGCTTGCCGTCTCTGCTCTGCATTACACAGGTGAGTAGTACTTTGGTTTACAGATGTATTGCTCATTAACGGTGGTTCATCTGCATCGCATGGCTTAAAATTGTGGAATCATATTGTTTTATGCAGTGTAATTATGGAGATAAAAATGGATCGGAGCATAACTCAGTGTCTGTACACAGGAAAGTGTAGCTGTAAGCAGAAAAAGCTGAGAAGTGTGTCTGACCTCTGTAAGACCAAACATGATTATGGTAAGAAATTATGTGGAATTTTTTTTTTTTTTTTTTACTTTAGTTTGAAAACTGTTTCATAAATTGTGATTCAATTCGATTTCAATTCAATTGGATTTATAGTGTCAAAACACAACAGGAGTCATCTCAGGACACTTTAGAGATAGAGTGGTTCTAGACCACACTCTATAAATCTAATGATCTGTACTTGCTTTATATTGCCTTCTCAGTCTTCTGTTTTTCCTGTGTGGCCCATGACAGTGATCAAAGCCATTGTGCTGTCTGCTCATGACAAAGGCAGCCACGCAGAAGTGCAGGTCAAAGTTCGCAAGGTCCTTCGATCAAGCCAAGTGGCGCTCTACTTGGGAACCATCCGCATTTATCCCCTGCCGTGGACCAGCCGCGGTTGCACCTGTCCTATTCTCAACCCAGGTAAGACGAGATCCAGACACAAAGAGATGGGATTTGTAGTATGGTACACAAAGCACAGTGCTGTTCTGTTCATAGTTTCAAGGTTTTCCTAAAGAGGCTTTTAGCATTAAAAGATTATTAGAACAGTAACACAAAAGTTAGAAAATATCAAGCTAACACCACAGATCGATTTGTTATCAGATTAGATTCATTAACAATGTCTTACTACTTTAGTTTGAAAACTGTTTCATAAATTGTGATTCAATTCGATTTCAATTCAATTGGATTTATAGTGTCAAAACACAACAGGAGTCATCTCAGGACACTTTAGAGATAGAGTGGTTCTAGACCACACTCTATAAATCTAATGATCTGTACTTGCTTTATATTGCCTTCTCAGTCTTCTGTTTTTCCTGTGTGGCCCATGACAGTGATCAAAGCCATTGTGCTGTCTGCTCATGACAAAGGCAGCCACGCAGAAGTGCAGGTCAAAGTTCGCAAGGTCCTTCGATCAAGCCAAGTGGCGCTCTACTTGGGAACCATCCGCATTTATCCCCTGCCGTGGACCAGCCGCGGTTGCACCTGTCCTATTCTCAACCCAGGTAAGACGAGATCCAGACACAAAGAGATGGGATTTGTAGTATGGTACACAAAGCACAGTGCTGTTCTGTTCATAGTTTCAAGGTTTTCCTAAAGAGGCTTTTAGCATTAAAAGATTATTAGAACAGTAACACAAAAGTTAGAAAATATCAAGCTAACACCACAGATCGATTTGTTATCAGATTAGATTCATTAACAATGTCTTACTTTTTTTTTGTTTTTTTACCAGGTATGGAGTACCTGCTGGCAGGCCCAGAGGAGGCTGGGACAGGCCGTCTACTGGTCACCATGCAGAGTGTGGTGGTCCCATGGACACCCCGACTTGGTCTACTTATATCAGAGAGCCTGAGGACTGGATGCACATGAACATAGATCTAAAAAGGCGGGACAGACTCCAGAGGATTTCTCAAGACAATTTGAGTGGGGGGAATCAGAAAAGGGACTGAAAACCGCTGGACAACACGCTGTATCATCAGGAGGAAATTATCCAAACTCATGATCAGTCCAGGTCACAACATTGAAGAAAGGTACTCACGATGTGTGTGTGCAACACAAAATAAAGACTAAAATGAATACCTGGATTATAATACCTGAGTTTAATAAATCTCTTATTCAATGTTTACCTCCTCTTTTTTATTAGCAAAGAGAAATGTACAAAAGATTGAGTTAGTCGTATATAGAAAATATGTGACGGGGAAAAGTTCATTGAATTTCAGATGGTTTCTAAAATATTTATTACTTCTTTCATAAATTTTAAATATAACACATTTTGAAAGCTAAACATAATTTGGATACAATAAAATTCTATGAAACTATTACTAATAAACAGGCAATATAATGAACTCAGTGAACGCTGTAAAATATGATGTGGTTCTGTCTTAATATACAGTCACCCATTTTGCTCAACTTGTAAATCTCTGTCATTCCAGTGAGAGAAGCTCGCATAAAATCCCTAAGACTTTCAACGTGTGAAAAAGGAAAAAAAAAAAATCACTGACAAGAGGGTGTTATGCTTTGACTTTAGAAAAAGCAAAGGAAAATGTAATTTGAAATTGTTCGACGATCATTTTAATGTGGACATGTTTGAGAAAAACCCATCAAGTCTTTTAAGGCCTGAATGTCATTGAATGGTGTCCAAAGCATCCAAATGGAGACATCTAGACAGTGTTGAGACAACAAAAACATTTATGCAGTGACAAGCCACTTTGGTCTAGGACACATACAGCGTCAATTGACAAATGACAACCATAGCTCATACGACAACAGATGGAGACCCTTAAGTTTCTACAAGATGTCAACAAACAGCTAAAAAAAACATTTCTTAATATCAATGTAATGGTCACTGAACAGAAGTTGAAACAGTAGCATTGTTCTCTTACCAATTACCTGTGTTTTGGTCTCTCACATGATGGAAAGCAAAGGGTCTAACTGTTAAGTTGTAGTAAGCGTCAAAACTGTCTTGAGTGGAGGTTAAATTCCTTAGAAAAGCTGATCATTGCTGGAATAAAAAAAAAAAAAAATCTAGTAATTACTGTTAAGATTACTGTCAAATTTAATGATTAGTGATAAATCAGTGCTAAGTGATATTCCTGGGCAGCAAACATGAACATGACAACACGCATAATGAACACTAACAAACAAGCTCTTCTGATTGAGACAGCAAATTAAATTCCAATTGCATATAAAGTGAGTCTTTTAACTAATGTCCCTGCAGCAAATAGCTTGGCCTGCTGTCATTAAATCATATTATTTATTCAATGATTTTTGAGTGCTCGCAAACAAAGTAGCCTATACTTTTATACATAAATGTTTCTCTGCATTCACAAAGTCCTTCTCTGATGGCCTGTAAATTCTGCCCATGAGCATCAGCGCTATTTCAGTAAGTCCCCTCTGTAGGCTTAAACAGGAGGAAAGACCAATCACAGCTGCTCATGGAGAGTCAGTTATGCTCAGCAGTGCTTGCACACAGAGTGGCCTGGGTGACAACAGATGGACCTTAGCTGGCAGCTTGATTGTCTATAAGCGATGTGCTGTCAGATGAGACAGCAGACTCTGATGTTGAGGTCACTGGGGTAGAGTCAGTTTCAGGGGGTAAGGCAGAGCCCTCAGTCGGGGAGGCGGTGACAGAGCTAGAGCTGACCTCTGCTTGGGAGCTTTCTTTATCTTCCTCCTGAGGATAGAGCTCAGGGTACCTCTGCATGCACTCTTGCATGTTACGGAAGTTGTCGATACACTCGGAGCCCTTCACCTCTTCCTTGCTGTAGTGAAAGCAGGAAAAGGCCTCCTTGAACTGCGAACCACATGGTCCACTGGCCATGCCACCCAGGCATGGGCAGTTCCAGTTGATGTCTCCATTTGGAAGGATCAGACCTAAAAAAAAAAAAAAAACAACAGGAAACCAGACAGAGGCAAGTTAAAAGAATTACTTTTATGGGGTAAGGAATGTTTGGAAGTCAGGTCCACTTTTTCCAAAATGACTAACCCTGTTCCTCATATGGATCATTGGGGTCATCGGCAACGAGCTCAGCGTTGCTGGGTGCTTCATGGTCCTCCTTGGTCACGAAGATGATGCGATCTTTACCTACATGATAAACAATGACAACACAAGGATTACTATAGAGTAACGTTACATATTCTGGTCCTGGATAGTATAACTGCTACTATTTTGTTTAAAGTGACCTTTGGGGGGCGTACTATGCCAGTATCTTTGACCCGAGTTAACCTGCTCAGCCCTTTGATAGCCCTGACAGTACCATCAGGATCAGAGCTAGTAACGTTAGCCGCTTTTCCCAATTTGTGACTTACGTGTCAAATGACTGCAGCGACTAGCTAGTGTATTAAGTCACTACAATACCCTATTGCTGCAGGCTTGGCTTTTCTCGCAGCTAATAGCTAACCTACTGTAATGTAATCTGCGTTAAGTTAACGCTGTTTCTAGAAAGTTAGCCTAGCATGGTGGCTCGCTCGATGACATTGCCCAGCCATGGAGTGAAAATGAATGAAAGAAGATCGAAATTACCCTCTTGCCTGCAGTACGACATGTCTGCCGGTGTCTTTGTCCGTCGAGCCTCGCCCTCTGTGGTAAAAAATGAACAGTGTGAGAAGAATTACTTAACTGCAAGGTTCGCATTTGACTAGCTAAAGCTACCCGGCGTCCGACAGCACCCCCCACTGACCCTCTGGTCACACGTGGGCGCACGAAAATGACGTACTCGAGTTTTTAATATTCAATGCTTTTTTTTGTTACAGTCTATGTAATAAAATATATATATATATATGAATATAATAACAACCTATAGATATATTGGTTTTGTATTTAATTAAAAAAAGTGAAATCAAAATAAATTGTGAATCATTTTAAACAGTAGTGGGATTTAACTAAGTACATTAACTCATTATCATACATTATTATATATAGTTTTGAGGTACTTGTACTTTACTTGAGTACTTCCATTATCTGCTACTTTACACTCCTACCCCATGACATCCCAGGGGGACTACATTTTTTGATACATTTAGTTACCAGTTACTTTGCATATTCAGATTACTAATACAATATATAAATCAATGAATACATTATGTAGGCTATTATTATAGATTAAGCGACCCTGCAGTAAATATAAAGTGATTAAAATAGTGAGAAAAAAAAGTGATGAGCACATTAATGCATGTAATAATATAATAATTACAATCCAATAATATAATATACATTATTCTGATATGGGCCATTTTGTACAATAATTACTTCCACCCCTGGTTTGAAATAAACTGAATTTACTTAACAATAATTTCCCATTTGAATTGTTCCTCCTGTTTTCTTGTTTAGTGCTATTACAGTACAGTACATGAGTCATGAGTTATAGTTAACCTGAACGCCTATACAATACACCCTTTTGAAATTTGCATCCACAGTCTAAAAGCAACAAGGCCCCAGGTTTTCATGTAAAGAGCTAGCAGATGGAAAAGTCAATTTTTGGGACAAAAAAGTAAACTAAAATGCAAAATAAATCATTTTAAATGTATTTGTTTTTCCTTCATCTTTCGTGTATTCTTAATGATCACCCAATTAAATATCCATCAATGCACTGCCTCATTACTTATGTTTGGTGACTCATTCTTTAGATCATAGGGTATCTAGAAGTAGTCAGAGATAACTGGACTTTTGATTGGTCTTGAAGACATTTCTTCTGTCTTATGTGTTTTCATTGTCACTCACATTAAAGTCTATTTAGCAACATTTGATATAAACATTAAATGTAATTTGAGAAGGTTGCTGGTAGTGATGTATTGGCATACTGTGTACAGTTTGTTTAGCTACATCCCCCCTTAGAGTAATATTTGAATCTTTAATAGCAGGTGTATTTTAAACCTCATACAGTGACCTCTAGTGGAAGTTAAGTGATTAGTACAAGCTGAGTTATAAACCCACCCAATGGACATCAACATGTCTACTTCTAGGGGCTAATATCAGAGCAACAGCCCTAGTAAGTTGATAACTATGTCAAAGCTTGTTTTTTTGTAATATTCTTACTGCCCTTTAGTGTCAAATCCAGCTTTAACTATCAATTACTTTTGCAATGACCATTTGGTTGCTATGCCACTATATATATATTATTCATTATTTGACCAAAAAAAAAAAAAAAAAAAAACAGAACATGCAAGGACAAAGCACAACAAATAGAATAAAAACACAATTTCCAACTATGTTGGGAAAAACAAAATCCTGTTTTTTTTGTTTTTTTTAATAACACAATTATGTCTGTTACATAAAGTAAAAACCAAAATGAAACCCCTTTTCGTCCCTATCAAACCCCCCCTCATCCCGACCATCTCGGCAGTATTGTGCAGCGATTCAGTCTGGGAGTAAAAGAGCATGACGACACAGACAAACGCTTTTCTTTGAGGACCAGGCAGAGACAGAGGACAAACACTGTGCCCTATATAAGACCAGAGTGAATATAAACATAGTCCATGATTTAACATATCAAAATAAAAAGGTAAATAAAAACCACCAACAGCTTGTCTGAGATTACCATAATCCTTATCAGGAGTACGAGCATATTTTATTTATACTTTTCACATCCTACTATAGGCCCCTAGAAACCTCAAGCAGGATTGCTACTTGTGATGAACATGACATGGTTTTCTTTCAACTCCCCCGAAATGTCCAGGCAGTGCTTTCAGCTTGAAATAAGCACCAACACATTGTCGTTGTCCTAGTGTTCTTTGAACATGCTGCAATGAACAATGCCTGAGGTAGGTCAAAGACAGCACCTCACCCTTGTGTGCGTTTAGACATTCTTCAGCTGATAAGAGAGCCCGCAGAGAGAGGGGTAATAGCTATTGGAGTAAAAGGACTGAAGACGCACAATACTATGCTCAACGCTGGGAATAACCAAAACGGTTTTCTCAGCATTGACACGCTGGAGAGGTAATGGTGGAAAACACAGGTGGTGGAGAAAAATGACATATGTCAGCTGCAAAATGTACCGATTGTGCAAATTGCAAAAAAAAAAAAAAGAATGATGGGGGGGGCTTTGTGTCTGATGTGTGTCAGAAGGTTGGAATTTTCTAGAAAAGCAGCGCTCCCATGCTGCCCATTTCGCTCTGCTCCTTCACAAAGATTTCAAAGTACTGGTAGATGATTGTCACAGCCAAGAGGATTCCTGTACCCGAACCAATGGCACCCAGGAAGTCAGCCATCACAGACAGCCCTCCTATGCAGAGGCCACCAAAGGCAGCAGCTGTGGGGATGTACCTGTGAATAGTAAATCCATTATAAATACATGAAAATTGTGGAGGACAACTTTCCATATGCTGCAAGCAACAAATGTGAAACCTGAGACTCTGTTTGCAAGGTTGCTTTGTACCTGTTAAGCTCATGCACCATAGAGGTCTCTCTGTGTCCCCTCATTACCATCTGCTGCTCCTTTAGCTGCTTCGCCACCTGAGACACACAAAGTGATAGATACGCAGGTTCATTTCATGTGGGACTGACAAAAAGCAAGTTGCAAATGCTTGTACAAACACAGACTTACGTCTTTGGCAGAGGATCCTGAGACCTCAATCCAGGTCTTGGAGAAGAAGGCGCAGGAGCCGAGCATGAAGACAATGTAGATAACCACATGGACCGGGTCATCCAGGACAGAACCAAACGACTCTGGAGGAGAAAGGTAGTAGCAGAGACCGCCGACTGGGTAGGCCCGAGCTGGTCCACTACTCGTGGAGTCCTAAACAAAAAAGATTTAGTTAGTAATGGCGTTTTTCCATTACATGGTACCTGCTCGACTCGCCTCGCCTCGACTCTACTCGACGCACTGTGCGTCCGTTTTCCATGGCAGATTTTAGTACCGCCTCAGCGTGGCTGGTCGTCTTATATAGCAGCGCCGTAGTAAACTGCAGTGACCTAATGCGACACACACACAGAACGTCGAAGGTGTGTTGTTGCTGCCACAGCCAGAAGACACATTTTGTTTCAATTGAAGCTGGAGGCAGCAAAAAAAAAAAAACTGGCTAAACTATTTAAAAATGCCAGGTTTGTTCAGGACACCCCCGTCTGTCGCTTTCACGTCACCTTTTGGTATCAGCTCAGCTCGCTTGGAACCTCGACAGAGGTGGTACTAAATAAAGTACCTGTTAGCAGGTACCAGGTACTTATTTTCGTAATGGAAAACCAAAAAAGGCGAGTAGAGTCGAGGCGAGTCGAGCAGGTACCGTGTAATGGAAAAGCGCCATAAGATGCTGCAAGTCCATGGCAAACTACAACACATGGAACCTGACTGTGCCCTATTTATGAAAATAACTAGGACTCATTAATACAATCTCCAGGTCTTTAAACATGTTTTAAAGACTGAGACTGGATGTGCTGGAGGCAAAGCACGCATTATATACTTACAGACCAGGTTCCCAGGAGGTTGACGAGGAAGTTGCCGCTGAAACGCGTCGAGAGCATCTGAGAAATTACGTAGAGGTTGGAGACGAGGGCAGACTGCAGGATGATGGGGATGTTGGAGGTGTAGAACAGTTTGATGGGGTAGGTGTTGTATTGACCACGGTAGCGTGCTGACTTTATGGGCAGGTCCACCCTGAAGCCCTGGTGAGGTAAGAAAGCGTGACCGTGAGTAAGCTGATATTTGTTTCAAAACATTGGCATCCAAAAGCCTTTAGTGCAATGAAAGCAGGTAAGACACTGGGCTGTATTTAGTTGGTGTTACCAGCTCACCTGGAAGTATATGACCACTGCAAACACAAAGACGGTGGCGATGAGGTTCATGAGGTTAGGCAGGTTTTGTCTGTAGAAGGCCTCTCTCAGGGCACGCACCTTGTCTGTGCGGGTGGCCAGAAGATGAAAGAGAGCAATGATGGCTCCCTCAAACTCAGTACCTGGATAAAAGACAGGAGTTCCAGGGTTAGCCATTATAATACAGATGAAGATGTAGGGATCGACCGATATGGATTTTTCTTTTTTAGTGCCGATAACGATTTTTCTTCATCAGCCTTAGCCAATGACAGATACGGGCTGCCGATTTTCTTGAGCCGATATTTGGAGCCGATACTGCTTTTGCTCCCTCAATTTCCATCATAAAAATGTAAAACCTGCCACACTGGATTTGTTTTTTGGAATCTGCTCTGCCATTTCTTCAAAAATAAACAAAAACACAGATCAGTGTCACTTCTGCAATCATCTTACATTCATATCACCCAAATTATGTGTGCAATGTGCATCATATGGATGGGTGCAGCGTCTCCAACACAGAGCTGCCTGTGGACGCCTGTCTGTAAATAATGCCGGGGAAAAAACTATCGGCGAACGCAGCAGCCGCGTATCGGCCGATGCACGTGAAAACGCAAATATCGGCCCGATATATCGGCCGGCCGATAAAATCGGTCTATCACTATGAAGATGTATCTCCTTTATCCTCATTCAGCTTTAAAATGTGTTCGTTCCCAGTACCCATACCTCTGCCTGTGTTGACAGTGGTGGGGCTGAAGGCCTTCCAGACAATCGTCTCACAGATGTTGGTTGCAATGAAGAGAGAGATACCCGAGCCCAGACCATAGCCCTTCTGGAGCAGCTCGTCCAGCAGCAAGACTATCAGACCTGCAACAAAGAGCTGAAGAAACAGACATGAGGTTTTGTATTGAGCCGATTCAGTTCAGTTCACTTTATTATCCCAAATGGGAAACTTGATATGCAGTCAGGAGTGAACGATAAAAAGAAACAAACACATTCAAGCAACATACAGATAGAGGCAACAATCCAAGACATAAGTACAACAAAAGGTTTCAGGCAGACAACCAGCTCTTTCAAACAGCTGCGTACAACAAAACATTATGACAGTCACAATGAACCAGCCAGTAGGGGTGTGCCAAAAAAATCGATTCATATTTGTATCGCGATTCAAGCTCTACCGATTCAAAATCGATTCATAGAATTGCAAAAAAAAAAAAATATATATTTTTTTTTTCATTTTATAATGGCATGTATACTATTCTCCAGTCCTGAAATGAGTTTAGCTCGCCATTCCCATAGATGGCACTGCATCGAATTCACAGTGACGCCTGGGCACTCTTGTTATAATCAAAAGAAGAACAAGTGCAGCAGAAGTAGTTTAGTCGGCTCAAACAATGGCAAATCTCACAGAATCGTGCTACATGCAGGCTTTGCAAAGTGAAAGTATTTTGGAAACACCACAAACTTGAGAACTCCCATGGTACGCCATCACCCAAAGATGAACATTAAAGACGTGGACCAACAACAACCTAAAGGACCTAACATGCCAGTCAACCAACGCACTCTTTCAATGCTCTAAACTCCCACCCAACTCTGAACGAAAAGCTCTTTTTATTGAACAGCTTTATTTTTATACTTCAATTAAATGAATTTGAAAGCTGGCCAAAGCTCGGCACTTTGCAGTTTTTAGTTGCAAAAGTTTTTATTTTTGTATGAAGACATATAAAGTAATATTAAACTACATTTAATTTGTTGTGTTTCTTTTCTTTTAAATTGTATGTCTATTGCAATCACATGGGAAAAGTAACTACATTAACATACTGTGAATCAGGTAAAATCGAGAATCGTTTTTGAATCAAATCTTGAGCCTAAAAATCGATATGGAATCGAATCGTGACATTTTCTGAATCGTGCAGCCCTACTAGCCAGGGTTTGATTTTTTGATTTTAGCAGGTAACGTTTAAGGATTTGTTTTGTTTGTATTTTAACACCTGTATAATTTCAGACAAAAAACCTAAACCTTAGAAAAGTGTGTGTCTGTTTCAAGATACATTTTCAAATTTTTGCCCGGAGAGCAGCACTGAGAGTTTGTATTAACCTGGATGATGATGAGCAAACATATCCCAGCACCCATCTCTGAAGGGTCTCCATACATGCCAGTCATAACATATACAATAGCCTGTCCAATGGTGATGATCATTCCAAACACTGCAAAAACACAGAAAAAATTATTTGCAATTGGCAATCTTGCATGGACAGCTACTACTGAGGGTACTGGGAAACTGAACAGTGTATTGTGTCTGCTTTCTTCAAAGCAAATAAAACATCATCACAGGTTTAAAGGTATGTGACAAGTTCTAAAAATAGCAAAGGTAGCGAGTAGTAGACCTACATTTCTGAGCTCCATTGAAGAGGGCTCTGTCCTTGGGAGTGTCTCCCACCTCAATGATCTTGGCACCAGCCAGAAGCTGCATGATAAGGCCTGAGGTGACAATGGGTGAGATGCCCAGCTCCATCAGCGTACCTGCAGGTACAGATTAGTGTCATAGTAAGCCTCAGTTAGTACAACAATAGCAGCAGCACCAGAAGCAATGACTAAGGGCTTACGTCTCTTGACCTTTGACTCATCACATAAAATAATGAGATTATGTCAGGTCTGATAACAACACTGGAGTTTGATTGTTTTTACTTGTTGGAGCTGCACAGGACATAAAAGAACTCTGTGATTAACCCTGTTTAACATACAGCCTACGATTCAAGCACCTCTGTTGGAAGCCAGGATTACTCTCATCCAGTAGAAAGGATCTGCTGAATCTGAAGACATGATGCCAAAGAGAGGAATCTGAATCAAGGAAAAGATACAAAACAGTGTCATAAACCACACACATCATCATGAACATGAACAGAACCAGCAGCTTGGTTGTCATTAAGGTTTGTCATCAACAGATACTAACCTGGCAGCACACCAGAAAGATGAATAGTGTGATGGCGGTCCATAGTACCTTTTCTCTAAATTGAATCTGCGAGGATTAAAAAAAGTGCAGATGTCATTCAAATCCATTCATATATGCAGTGTAGACATAATGCAACATAATAAAATAAATAAACATACCTTTCGTTCTGGTTTTTGAATTTCTGGCAAGACAGCACAGAACGGCTTGATGACCTCCAAAAATTTAACTGCAGAAAGAGATTAGCAGACATTAAAAGACAGAAGTTACATTGCATTTACACCACACACACACACACACACACACACACACACACACACACACACACACACAGAATACAGTATGTTTGTGTCATCTTGAGTTATTGGTCTTCTTAAAATCAGGTTAGTTTAGATGCTACGTCATCACTAACCAACAGCTAAACAGCTGCCAACATTACTGGTCAATGCAGCAAAAAGCTGTATTTTCTTAGCAATATCTGGATAAACAAATAAATAAATCTGAGCAAGGTTGGAGTAACTAGCATTCAGTGCGCAGTCACTTTTAGACCGTTTCGTCTTGGAGTTGATCAGCTGTGTCAATCACAATCAATGAAATAGACTTTGACAGCAAGAGATTTAATATATAGCCACTGAATTCTTTTCTGGCACTCGACTAGTCAATTTGGCATTGCAAATCTACCAACGTGCATATAAAAAAACGAGAAGAAACCAGCTTCAAGTGTCTATACATTAACGTTAACTATCCTGGTTGCACAGTCCATTCAGCTAGCGTGATGCTAACTAAAGTTAACGTTCAATCACAAAACGAGTGAGCAATCACTTTAAAACAGGACGCGTGGACGCCTATTTGAAAGACAAAGGCAAGATGTTAGAAATGGGCTCTGAATGTGAAGCTCTGCGTGTGTGTGTGCAAGCTATCTCAGAAAGATGGAATTTGAAAGCTTCAAATTAGCTCCAGTAATAAGCTAGTAACAACTATCCACCTAGCGCTAACCTGCCTAAGGTTAGCTAATTAGCTTGCCGGCGAACGCTTTAAATCCGTTATTGTTCGAGATTAAAAGGACGACAGGTATTTTCGACTACCCTCAACACGTGTATACAAGAGAAGAATGTCACTTACTCCCCATAATGTCCGTAGGCCGAGTCCTGCGGTGTTACTGGTTAAAGTATGAGTGCTTAGCGGAGTCGGTGTGGCCCCATCCAGCAGCCGCTCCGCCAGAAAAGAGAGAGGAGAGACACGTCACCAGACAAGCCGCTAACACACGTCACATCTCTGAGACAGAGACCCTTCATGCTACACACTGATACACTGAAGGCTGTGTACAGTCGTATCATAGATATAAAACTGCTATACTTTAAAGTTGTGAATTGAATAAATAAATTGCCTGCTGAGAAAAGCGACATTTCCAGTCAACTCGGAAAACGCACGATTTTAATGTTTAACATATATAATTTACACAGAGATCTTCCATCCTCAAGAAGGCGCCATACTGTTTAATACAGTAAATGCTCCAGACTCATTACTAGCTTTGACCAGTAGGCTATGGTTGGAGCCGAGCCACTCCTCTGAGAAAGATCCATGAGCACGAACCGTGCATATAATGAAATATATTATGAATAAATTCAGGATCAGGCCAGGAATGGATGAAGACAAGACAAGTGTAGCCTATACTGAAAAACTTCCAGAAGACAGATGATACAAAACTGTCATAAAGTAACCATCAGTCTTGATCTATCACCAGATAGATAGATAGATAGATAGATAGATCGATAGATAGATAGATAGATAGATAGATGCACCTTTAGCATATCACCTAAGTGTGGCAGCAGCTAGAGTATAGCTTACATTGTTTATAAACTTAGCACAATAAGTAATGACATTTGTGTTTGGTAGATTATTTCTCTGTGGTAACAATGCTTTTTGGCAATAAATCTTATACCGCTGGAAAGCCTGTTTAGTTCCCTTTCAAATGGTGCCCCATTTGTAAGGAACATGCATTTGTGGGATGAGCAGCAGTGCTGAGTATGTGGGTTGCGCCCATGAAAAATTTGCCAAATCTTCTCTGCCAATGCCAAACAGCTTATTCTGCCATTGAGTCGTTTGGTGTTTGGTGGATTGGATGATTGAAGTTTGAAGAAACAAGACATATTGGCAATTTAACCATTTATTCATTTCACAAACAGGAGCCTCAGTAGCTTGTGGAAGAACCATACAGAGTCACAACAGCCTGGCACCTCCTCCTCATGCTGGTCACCAGCCTGGTCACACTTGCAAGTCAGCCAACATGGTTGTGTTGGTCACTCTGGCACAAACAGCACGCCCAAGCTGATCTGAAGTGTTCAATGGGGTTGAGGTCAGGACTGCTAGCAGGCCATTCCATCCTCTCCACTCCCACATTCTGGAGGTAGTCTCTGATAAACCCCGCCCTGTGGGGGCGAGCGTGGTCATCTTGGAGGATAGAGATCGGTCCCAGACTGTGGAGATATGGGACTGCCACTGGTTGCAGAATCTCATCTCTATATCTCTCTGCACTGAGATTGCCTCCAATGATGACAAGCCTTGTTTTTACAGTGGGGGAGATGCCGCCCCACACCATCACACTGCCTCCACCAAAAGGTGTTACCCTATTGGTGCAGCAATCAGCATAGCATTCTCTGCGTCTTCTCCACGCTTTGAACCTACGATCTAACTGCCGTAGGCAGAATCATCCAATCCACCAAACACCAAACGAGTCAATGGCAGAATAAGCTGTTTGGCATTGACAGAGAAGATTTGGAAAAATGTTCATGGGCGCAACCCACATACTCAGCACTGCTGCTCATCCCACAAATGCATGTTCCTTACAAATGGTGCCCCATTTAAACTAAACAGGCTTTCCAATGGTATAAGATTTATTGCCAAAAAGCATTGTTACCACAGAGAAATAATCTACCAAACACAAATTTCCTTACTTTTTGTGCTAAGTTTATTTACCTTGTTCAGCTTTGGTGTCCTTGTTTTTAGCCATAGGCCTAATAGACTATCTATCTTTGTATACTTTGAGGGCAACAAAAAGCCAGGGTCATATTCCTTGTTTGTTCACAATTAGCTACTTGGCCATTAGGACATTAAAGCTGATTCTGACTCTGATTCTGATACCTTGGCATAGTATGTACTATATGACTATTATTGTTGTAATTACAATATATTGTAATGATTGTCGTGTGTTATTGTTGTTGTTATTTATGTTTTTAGCAGTACAGTGCTACATATAAGAGGATATCAACTATTTAGTGGGCTTTTTACAGTGTACATAATTTCCGAATGCATTTAGTTCTAATAGAATTCTGAGTGAAGCAGTCTCAGTTTTTTCTCCCGCATCATTTCTCTTGAAAAGTTCTCACCACTAGAGCTCAGTGTTGTTCCAAGTCAACTTTATTGTCAATTCAGCAATATGTGCAACACACGTGTGTGTGTGTGTGTGTGTGTGTGTGTGTGTGTGTGTGTGTGTGTGTGTGTGTGTGTGTGTGTGTGTGTGTGCCGAAAAATCCTCCCAACTTAGAAACTGGAAACGATCAAAACAGTTGTGTCAATCAACTAAGTGATTAATCGGCTAATCATTTCAGCTGGACTTGTAGGCCGTTATATTGTTGGGCAGTTTAATTTATAATACAACATAATATGTAATAGTTTTATAATTTTGTGTGCAAACATTTTAATTTGGAAAGTAACTAGTAACTAAAGATGTCAGATTAATGTAGTGGAGTAAAAAGTACAATATTTCTCTCTGAAATGTAGTGAAGTAGAAGTGCGAAAGTTGCATGAAAAGAAATGACTCAAGTAAATGACAAGTAAGTTCCTCACATTTTTTGACGCAAGCAAATACCACACAAACCCCCTCCAGTCTGCGTTTCACAGTTTTATTTATTTATTTGTATTGATATTTTGAAAAGACCACAGAATAAAACACGTTACATGTACAACACCTCGTAACGTTCGTTCACTGTCCCATTTTTTTAAAACTGAAAACACAGACAATATGCTATTACACAAAACAAGTGGAGTATAATAAACCTAAGTCATAAACACAGACGCATGCCTCCCCTAAATTAAGCCAGGCTGCTTGCAGCTTCAACATGAGATACGTTCATGGACAACACAAAAACATGAGAGCCCCAGACTTGTTAAAAAATATACATTGTCCCCCCATTACTCTATGTAGCTCATTGAAATACACAGAAATACAGCATGTGTACAACAGTACTAGCTTCTTTCTCACATCTCCAGCAGGTGTGATTTTCACAGAGTTTTGACTAACCTATTACTGTACAATGCTTCCTGTCAGTCATAAGTAAAGTGGTCGACTTCAGCTTCGATGTTTCAAACAGAAGTTATTATTAGTTGGGAGGGAATTTATTTCTGAATGAATCACACTCATGTTTAATGAAAATAGAGCCACCCAGAAATGACTGCAGTGCTTTAATGATCCAATAAGGATAACACAGCCTAATACAACATGTGTAATCAGTCCCTCAGCACCAGATAATGCAAATCGTCTGTGGCAATGCACAAACAACTATTTATCAACTTTTTGAGAGAAATCCATGCTAAAACTTGCTGATCCATAGTTTTTTGAAAGCCTGCTTAGTTTCCCTGTCCCTGTGTGTACCAGTGGGAGACATTGTGTCTGTCTGCAACCTTCAATTATGTGTGTTTCAGTGTGCGCCTAACACATGGAACCCCGGGCAATGGAAATAGACCTAGGACCATATTATTTACATTCTAAATTGGGATTGAGACCAACTAAAGTAAGAGGACATGTGCCTGAGGCCCAGGTGCTCAAAGAGAAAATGGTCATGGATTTCTCTGTACCCAGGAATCAGCATTAAATCCTGTTTTAAACTCTAGATCTCATTATCTTAAATCATGCTTTATAAACTTTGATATATGACCAGATTAGATTAAACACTCATTGTTCATTAAACCAAGTGAAATTATGTGAGTAGAAACTAATTTACAGTTAAAGCAAAGGGTAAGGTCTAGTTCTTTCTGTTGTGCACATAAGTATGAATCTAGGGTTGGGTATGCAAGTCATAATAAACAAGAATCTTAAAATGTCTTCATTTTGTATGTAGCTACATTTGAACAAATGGGCTAAAATAACTAAATAATCAATCAATCAGTCAATCAATCAATCAATCAATCAATCAATCAATCAATCACATTAAATCATACAAGGCACAATAACAGTCAGGATAGTAGCCATAAGTTGAGCACTTGGGGTAGCTTTCCTTTAAGTAAAGACAGGCTGAAGTTGTGGCTAGTTGTTCCAAAGATACAAACGGACCATTTGTAGCATTTCTGCTGTGACCTATTTGACACACACTATTTCATTGATAAAAAATCTCTATGTTGGCTACATTCCAGAAATAACTCATCATGACATATTTTAAAATCAATTTAGCACATAATGTCCATACAAAAGTATAGAAGTTCATAGAAGATGCATTTTCACACATTGACACTGTGGGCTTTTGGTGTGTGTTGTGTGCTGTTTTATTTTTTCTGTACTATCAAAGTACTGAGACAGAATTTTAATGAGATTCACATAAACATGCTACTTTCACTAGATGTTGTGCTACTTTGACAGAAACCACACCACAGATTGTCCAAGAATTCAAGGCTCTCTATAAACAGCACAAAGCATTGATATTCGTATTAGTCGGGTAATTTGCGTCTGTTCCAGATGAGTCAGACTTTTTCTTCCTTATTTTTAGAGATAGGTAAATGTAAAAATTGAAGTGCTCCTGCGTGTATGTGGAGGCATGATTGTGCAGTTTTCATTAGTTAGTGGGCAGTTTCATTAGCAGACAATAGATAATAAATAACTAAAATAAAAAAAGAGTTACTGGCAGGAAATATGCTTTAATATGCTTTATAAAAAGAAGACACTTAGGAACTCTTCCTTTTATATTTATCTATATCTTTAGTTTTCTATAATGTTTTGTTTTGCCTTACATTTGCACTATTTAGAATTTATAACTGTATTGTACATATTACTTATCTTTGTTATCTTCATTTGTATATATTTCTTATATTTTATTTTATATTTGTTAACGTGTCCTTATTGCACCGCGGGTCGGAGAGAAACATATTTTCAATTGCTCTGTATGTCTGGCACATATTGCAGAATTGACAATAAAGTTGACTTGACTTGACTTTAAAGCAAAAATACTACAAATTGTAACCAGACTGGAAAATACAAATATGAAGGGCTTATGTTAACCCACCACTGAGGATAGAGTCTTGTTAAGTAGGGGAAGGGGACAGATATATTTTATTCATAATACGTTTGTTATAATAACACCATGTCTGGCACCTCAGTCTATAACTAAAACTATGACAGACTGTGGACAGCTGAGGCTCTGTTTGGAAACCACAACCACTTATGACTAATAACTGTTTCACAATGGTTTTATATATTCATAGTATTTATCTATTTTTCAAGCCTTAACCCAAACTCCTGTAATCCCCAACTAATCCAATCGAGGCCTGGCAGTGTGACAGTGTAATGCGAGGCCAGAGTAAAATTCATGGAGTAATTCAAGAGGGCAGAAAGTCTTCCTTCATTTGACCTTCATGGGTGAGCTTGGATAAAGAGTGTGTTGAGCGTTAATCTGTGCCTCTGATGGTTCATTAAAGTAATTAAAAGGTCAGTGTAAATGAGTTTGACAGACCTGCATGCCATCGGTACAACAGGGGCCTCAGGCCAGGTCGAGGCCTGACGCCTGGCAGACAGCCAGCGTTATCTAACACTTACATCTTAGCTCGATTTTGCTTTTCCTCTCTTGATTTTGTTGTCCATTTCGCTGCCTTTCTCTGCTTCTGTGACTGGACGAGCAGACCGAGCCTCCGTGCACTGTGTTGTCATTCCAGTCCATTTGATTTTATGTAGTGGTTATAACCTACTAGACGTGGGTTTTGTTAGTATTTATATGGTTTAACTGCAGAGGCTGTAGCCTGTGCATGTGTGAGAGCAGGTTCAAGCGAGAGTAGGGATTTTTTGAAGTGAATGATTTAGATTGGAATGGGGTCATGGTGTGATTTTATCTTCCTGTGATAACTAATCCTTGGTTTCTGTTACATCATGTTGTAATATTTGTTCTGATTATTTGATAAATTATTCCTGGAGGCATTGTTAGTCTCTTGAGTTTTTTTTTTTTATTTTTATATTCTTTATTTATATGATATAGACTATTTTTACTTTTATACACTATATTTTAGCATGAGATTGCTGTTTATACTTCAAGTTTGAGCTTGGAAGTTCATTCTCAACCATAGGAACAGAAGTTTAACAATATAATACATTTTCTTTTCTCTCCTGCAAGTTCCACAAACAGTTATTAAATGGACTTTGAGTTACTATTGTTTTTAGTCATGCTAGCGGCATGGCTATAAGGATGCAGATATTGGTAAGTGAAGTCCTCCACTTTGGTCCAGATTAAAATATCCCAGTCTAACTATTGGCTCTATTGCCATGAGATTCTGTACATACATGCATTAACATGCTAAACTAAGGTGCCTTATATGACTAACATTGGCTGCTAAACATCAGCATGTTAGCATTGTCATTGTGAGCATGTTAGCATTGTCATTGTGAGCATGTTAGCATGCTTGCTGATATTAGCATTTCAGCAAGGCAAGGCAGCTTTATTTGTATAGCACATTTCAGCAACAGGGCAATTCAAAGTGCTTTACATAAAACATTAAAGAGCAGTTTAAAAACAGATAAAATACGAGAATAAAAGTTACAGTGCAGTATAAGAAATTAAACATTAAAGAGCAGCTAAAAACAATTAAAAATATACAAGCAGATAAAATACGAGACTTTAGGCTGCTAGTATGGGACAATGTATAAGCCGTTGCTCTATACACGTAACCCACCCGCAATCCTTGCCGTTCCCAGAACGGGCCAGTCCCACCGGTCTTACTTTTTAATTCTCTTTATATGCTTATATAGATTGGCATACAGTTTCAACAATGCAACTTCAGTATAAGAAATTAACAGTTATTTAAAGAAAGGCAACATCAAAAAGAAAGGTCTTCAGCCTTGTGCCTTAGTGCAAAGTAAAGTCTCACAGATCCGCTAGCATGACTGTAGACTCTTATGTCTTTGTGAGTTGTGACAAGTTGGCCTGATTAGTTCAATCAGGGCAGCAAATGGGAGCTGCATTTGAAAATAAATCCTTTTGTACAAAATGTGTGTACACATCGTTGCTCATACTGTATGTATGTGTATGGAAAAGGAAGGTCACTTTAATATGACAGACTTCATTTATCACAGGTGCAGCCAGTTGGTTTTAATAGACATAATTAGCTAAATGGAGATCACCTGTGTGTCGTCAAAGCTGTCACTCAAATGCAGCCTCAGGAGTCTTGGGGATTTATCTGTAGCATACATTCCTGCTGTATTATTAAACCATCCCCACACTAAAGCACAACTACCTTTAAACTCTTCTGACCTCACCTGAAAACCTACTTTGGTGTACTCGATCACGTGCACACATCATTAGCAGATTTTAAGCAGGTCGAGAGATTAATCTCTACACAACCAAAACCATCTTAATCACATTTGTTTTGTCTGCATATGAGTGAGAAAGAGTAGAAAGGCTTTTTTGTCTGTTTTTCCTGGCTTTCTTTTCTCCCTCATAACATTATTGACCCGTTTATGTAACTGCCTGTGCTGAGCTTGTCACTATTGAGTAAACTCAATTTAGCACAAACAGAATTGGCTGTATTCCTGAAGTTCTCGCTTTCTTTCGACACTGCGCTGCTCATTTTGGCAGTCGTGTTCTACTCAATAAACTAGTCTTTTAAACAAAGTGTAAGTTTACTGTTTGATAAAGACACATTAAAACCTAATGAAAATACTGTACAAAGACATTTTGGTATGACTGATTGGTGCTGTCTTAGGGAATAGGGAAAGCTGAATAGCACCTCGTACCTTGGCCACAACAGTGTTGACTGGTTGAAACCTCCACTCTGTTTTCACAGCCAAATACTGCAGCGTCCACTGCACGCTTGTATGCTAAGTAATGTGACTGACGAGGCAGCAATTCTTAGATGGCAGTGAGAGGATGCAGTGGTGCGGAGGCTCATATGTAAGAGTCATCGGACAGCCTTCAGACCACATAGATTGGTTGTATTCACTAATTTCCCTTCTTAACCAAAGATGCCTAAAAAAGGTAAAAACTGTGTGATGTTCTAGGCCATTTGTTGTTGTTTGTGTCTATAAGTATGTGAAAACAGAGAGGATGTGGGTGAGTTTATGCAAGAGGAATTCGGCTTAAATTATGCAGCATCTATCAGGATTTAGGGTGAGAAAATGATAAATAAATTCAAGGACTTACAAAAGGTGTAAAACACGCACAAACAAACAAACATACATACATGCAGCCTCAAATGCAAACACCCAAAAATAAAAATAGAAAGCTTTGCATGTTTTTCCTAATGTTTGTGTCCTGTCATATCTGTATTTGAGAGGCTGTCAAGGACAAGTCCTACAAACATCAAATAACCAAGAGGAAAGTGGAGCTATGGTACTGAAACATAAATTTGGTCTGGACTGTCCCCCATATGCAGGAGAGATGTGGAATAGTTAGCTGCCTTTCAACAGTGTAATAAGCGAATACGTGCTTCAAAGTTATTAGATAATCATGAGGGTGCGGATAATGAGTGAACTGCTGAGAGATAAGGAAATTAGTTAATGGCAGTGAACAAACAAGGGGAATTAATTTTGCATCATGCATGACATTGAACTTCAGTTGGTACTGTAAAGGACAACCTTTGCCAGGCAAAGTAATGGAATTATTATGGAATTATTGTTTTTGGAGGTAAGAAATACATCAATCACAGGAACGTGTGCTTTGAATGGAAGTGTACACCACTATGTCTACATGCAAGTGTGTACAATGTACAATCACTGACTGAATGTTCATGAGATGGTGGAGCAGACTTGATGAATGAATGAAATGTGACAGAGTGCATTCATATTTTGATGAATGGGGGGTGTGTCTCTTGTTCGCCCAAAAAAAGCGATGACACTGTTTCACTGCTGCTGTTGCCATGGTGATTTTAATTGTGGTTCTGCAACTGATCCATTTGCAGTGGCAGCCTTCACAAAGAAATGGGCTACGAGGACGCACATGCACACACGTGTCATACAGTGGCATGAAAACACTATGATATAGAATAACAGTGAATCTTAAGTATGTGCGTGGTGTAATATACATATGCATACACACAATATGACGATAGAATGTGATAATTCTGATGGTTAAAAGCAGCCTACTGATCCTGAGGCTGTGACGCAAAATTGGCTACTACCCCCGCAGTAGAGAGAGAGGGGGGGTTCTCCATCCTCTCATCTATTCATCTTATTATCACTTGCCATCACACAGCACAGAAACATCACATGCATATCCTGCTTCAGGTCTGACTGTGGCTCTGCAGCTGATCTTTGGAATATTGTGGTCTATATGTGGCGTGTAGTTACGGTATGTGCTCATAAACCACCCTAACCCTGCCCTGGTCTAGACTCTTAAAGATTAGAGTGTCTGTGCTTTACTGGTTTACAGTCCAAAACCCATGCAGCATGTGGTAGACAGTGACATGCAGGAGGCCACTATTCTTTTTTAGCATTACCTGAAACAGCCTTCATAATATGATGTACTACTCTACCCGATATAAGTGTTTTAACTGTGTCAGATATTTAGAATCTAATTTAACAAAATAATGTGTGTAGCTGTGGTAGGGTACACCATGCATTAAAATTGAAATGTGAAACATCAAAATGTATCTTTAAAAAATGACAACGCACATAAAACTGTGCTTTATATTTCACTGATTGATTTAAAATGTGTGTGTCAGATGGACGTATGTGGCAGCAGTAGAGAACATTCCAGAGAGAGGACACTGATGTGGTAATGGTCCGTGCTCTCTGTTGATACAAGCCTGTCTGCTTAATAGCTCTTCTCCATGCCGACTGCCGGTACTCCTCGCATGACACAGAGCATGTGACTCTGAGAGCAGATTGTTCAACTCCCCTCGGTCTGCCTTAGACTGGTTCGAGATGACCAGGACTGGCTGAGGCAGCCCAAAATGTCGTCATCCTCCACTCATGTCATAACAACCCGTCTCTATTTTAACATCCCTGCAACAGATACATTCTTCTAGATTCGGGGAAATAAGTCTAAATATATGCTTGGGGAATCTTGTGTCAAAGCTGCACTCAACATTACATTATAGGCCTCAGGCTTGGCATTTGCTCCAGTTATTTGTCTGCACAGCAGGTGCTAAGAGTGGGCCTGCTCATATTGAATGCAGTCCTATCATACTTTCCAGGGTATTTGTAGAGATATGAATTATAGTCATTATGTGCTTGTACTGACTCATGCTCAAAAAGCTGTCATTTGTGCACACACCCAGGGGACGACCTCCCATCCTGGATATTACATGAAATGTAATTGCTGCGACATTTAAATTTCCCATAAGCAGGAAGTCTGTGGTTTCTTTCTTTAAGCTGATGATCTCGTCAACATGTAGCAGCACATATAAAAGAAGACACAAATGTTAACACAAACCCAAGTCTTTATTTTCCTCCCCAACAGACTGTGGACAACACATACTGTACATACAAGGTAGAGGTATTTAAATGTCAAATAACAATATTAATTAATGTCATTATCATAACATTAATAACATGGAATGTAGTACTCTTCATTCGCTCTCTTTTTTTTAACTTTCAGTTTATTTTATGAAATATGTCAAATAAAGAAATAACTCTATATCATCTGTCCCTGATACTTATATGAATATAGTCTCTTTAAGTAAAGATGAACAGGGAAAGAAGGATGGCAGAATGAACAGGCAATAAAGAAGAATGGAGGGTGTGTGCTCACTACCTTTCCTTCTATCAGCTCTGTCCTCATATACGCTCTTTCACATTGCCCCATCCCAGTGTAAACACACAACAGAATGTGTTTGTGTGTGCAAAATGCTGATGCCTTCTTTGGAATCGGAAGTAAGAAAAACATTTCTACTGCCTCGAGACTTCAAACTGCTTTTATTTGCTGCCAACCCTTTTGGTCCCAACAGTGAACCGGGTTAAACAGAATGATGACAATGGGTAAATCACTCCATCAGTCACACAGATGTCTCGTCTATGTTATGTGCAAGTCTCTTTTATATCCCGTAGACGGACACAAACAACAGAAACATTGAGAAGCACCAACGGCAGAAACAGGAACTGGGTCCAATGAAAGGCCAGCTACAACAAGGTCTGATTTTGAAGCGGAGAGGAGAAAACTCTCTCCGCTTCTGTAGTCCAGTCCTGTTCTGTGTTACTGTGCATCTGTGTCTGAATGTGTGTGTGTGTCACGTCAGTCTTCAGTCCGTACTGTGGTTCTCCAGCTCGGAGATGATGGTGATCAGGTTCTGAAGACCAAAGATGTAGCCGCTGTCCAGGCCCTTGTACACCACGCTGTCCCCTTCGTAATGTCTGCAGGTAGTGTGGGCAAAATCTATCATTCTTACATCCACCAAGGGGCTACGGGGGTTTGAGCGGGACAAGCGAGCCTGGCTGACACCTGAGATCCCGCCACTGGTGCTGCCATCGCTAGACGTGGAGGGTCTGCGAGGAAAACCAAGTGCACCTGCTTCTTCACCCACCTCCTCCTCTTCTTCCTCCTCCATTTCTGGTTCAGCCTCCACCTCCTCGCCCTCTTCTTCTTCTTCTTCTTCTTCTTCAGAGAGGCCGTCCTCAGTGCTTTTTTGGTGGGGTGCGCCGTCGTAGATAATGAGCAGGGAGCTGGAGTAGAAGCGATAGGATTCACAGGCTTCCAGGGCAGCTTGCACCTCTTGGAGCCTGTGCAGCACCGGGGCGAAGAGTTCGCGTCGTAGACGCTGTCCGCTGTGAAAGAACTGGAACAAAGCTTCTTTGAAGTCTGGCACAGTCAGCCTGCGGCCATGGAACTTGTTCATGAACATCAGCTGGCCCGTGTCATACTGGTACACCTGAAGGGATGGAGAGACATAGAGGGGTTTGAAAAGTAGAGAAGGAATAGTGACTATGTCTATAACACCCAAAATTAGTTTTCCAACAAGGTTTTGTGTCTTATTCATATTTTTTCCTAGTTTCTGCTTAAATAATCATGGCAGTGAAGGAAAAAGTATTCCAAAATGTACAGATCAACTGTTTTGATTGGTCATTGTCAGAGATGTTGAACAGAGGTTCCATTGTTCTCAAATAGTTCATGGCCAGTGGGTGACCTTTACTGATTTAATGGCCAAAGACAAATCTTACCGCCATTTGGTGCTTGACAGGTGCCAATTTCAGGTCTTTGTTGCAGGGTATATTCATAAACAATACATGGTAGTCAGGTTATTAAAGGAATAGTTCCAAAATGAGACAAACAAGATGTAATGTGTTAATTTCAGAGCTTAAGAGGTGCTGGTAGTAGTTAGAGAGAGCCAGGCTGGCTATTTCCGCCAGTTTCCAGTTTGTGTGCTAAGCTAGGCTAATCAGCTGCTAGCTGTAGCCTTATATTAAACAGATTAGAGAGTGGTATAGATCTTTTCATCTCAACTCTTCACAAGAAAGTCAATAAGCGATTTCCCAAAATGTCTAGCTATTCCTTTAAAACAGAGCCATAAACACTAAAGCCAGTGTTGGATCAAAGCCCACCTGCATGCCAGAGAGGCAGACTCCTATTATGGGTGCTGTGCTGTTCTCACACTTGCGCATCTTCCTGGCCTTTTTCTCCTCCGTGACCTCGTCTCCATACTGTTGTGTGCCCATCTTCACGTCCAACACACACGGCAACGTGTGGCGCCACGTCAGATTCTCCAGCAGGATGAATTCTGGTAAACTGAGTCAAGGAGGCCAAAGTCAAAAAGCCGTGGCTTTGGTTCTACACTAATCAGCTTACAACTGCTCGACATGGTTAGATAAAAAAAAAACGTGTATATCTAAGCTTTTCCTTCCACAGGTTTCACTGCATTCACATGAATGCTATAATCCTTACAATACTGACTGTACAGGCAAGTCACAGCAAAATAAAGGAACTAATGGGAGGGCTTTGGAAGCACAACTCCACAAGGCAAAGACTTTGATAGCTAGACACTGTATTAGATAACAGGCACCAGGTGCATACTGGAGCCTCTGATTATCATGTATACTTTTCAACTGCATGTAAATAGGCAGGTTTTGAGGTGTCCTTGTGGCTCAGTTGGCTGGGGTGCGTGCCATGTCGCTGGAACCACTGAACAATAATCCTGTCTAGTTCCACTGTGATATGGAAAATTGCCAAAATAGGAAGAAGAAAAACTGTGTAGTTCTCAGTCAGTGAAAGGATACTGTATTGGTTGCAGTGCATGGCCTCCTCTTTTAGCTTCTGCAGGTGCTGCTGTTGAAGTGTGACAGTCCAGGGTTTTTGTTTGAGCTGTGGTACAGCATTACTGTGACTGCGCTCCAGTCTGTAGTAGAACACCTCGGCCTCCTCCTCCAGTTTGTGAACACTGGACGGCAGACGGAGAGAACATCATTAGTTTTAGGCACACACACAAAAAAACAAAACAGACTCAGTATCTGCTTGTGTATGTGGTTAAAGCTTTAGTGCGTAACTTTTGAATATTAATGAACGTCCGTTACATTCAAGTCATGTCTTTGTAGACAAATGTCTTTGTTCTATATATTTCCTGTTTGTATCTCACTTCTGGTTAGTCACCCTGAAGAAGGCCTGTGTATTTTTTACTTTTTTCTATGCCATCAATAAAGGCTTTTTAAAGCAACACTAGAGAACTTTTCCCGCTTCGGTCCCCCTACAGGTTGGAAGCGGAATTGTCCATTACATTACATTATGCAAGTTTGCCAGATCGGGTAGCGGATCTGTAGTTCGAATGCACTGGACAATGTAATGTAATGGACAATTCCGCTTCCAACCTGTAGGGGGACAAAAGCGGGAAAAGTTCTCTAGTGTTGCTTTAATATTTTCTTCAACAACAGTGCCTTGGTTTTCATGCTGTTCTGATACAATTGCCAAATAAGTTGATACAAAGCTAATTAGAACTATCAGCGCCACAAAACGCTCTCTGTATTTCTCAGTATGGCTATGTTTAGAAAATGGTGTCGTCCGGCCTATTTCCCGCGCAGAAAATCGAGCAAATATAATTACCTCTTCTGAAGAGTCCATCATGTTTTTTTTAATCCTCCATGTCCTCCTTGGTTACAAGCAACTGGGTAGAGGAGGGGGGAAGGCTTGTGTCATGTGGATGCGCCAACATTTTTGTTGTCATTACTTATAATTCCTCATGGGGGAGACAGAAATTACGCACTATAGCTTTATCTATTTATGTGGATAGTAGAGCACAAAACAAGAGGGCAGCAATGATATATTGGAAGAACCCAATGGAATAGTGTCTTTCAGTCACTATCATCCATCCAAAACATTTAAAATCAACCTCGTCATATATTTTGCCGTCAACCAGTATCAGCCTTCCAGCCGTTCCGGCACTCCAGGCCAGGGGACTCATTTATAAAACTGTGCGGCGAATTTGCGTCAGAAGTGGCGTACAGACGAAACACAGGATGTGAGTACGCATAGAAATATTTGGATTTATAAAACCGTGCGCACGTACGTCATACACCGGATTCCCTTTATAAATCACAATGGACGCTAAATGTGGCGCAGCTTTGGTGGCTTCATGTCATGGCCATAATTGCCCTTAAATAGTCACTGAAACGCCCCAAATTAATATGCATCCATACCGACATCATGCGCACAGAAGAAAACAAAGCAAAGGACTTTCACTCAATGTGAAGTTGTAGTTCTTGTTAGAGAGGTGGAAAAGAGGAAAATATGTCGTTGTGTTATGTAAAACAAAAATAAAACGATCTAAAGCCATAAAAATAAAAACACTATGCTACTGTAGGCTATATGATGACCATATTAAAACGATGTGCTCCACCAGACGGAGACATCGAAAACAGCATCAGTCTATTTGTCCTGTTTATCGTATTATTCATGAGAATAAATTCCATAACATGCCAAAATAATTACAGAACATTTGAGTTTTCTTCGCAAATATATTTCTTTGAATATACAATAGTAGCTTGTTTTATTTTGTCTGTTTTTCACCGCAGAGGGATCAAACAGGTGTTTGTGTAGGATATTAATTGTGAGAATGGCTTTGTGAATTCTTCATATCATCAATAAAGGGAATATTTCGATTTTCACAATGGTTAGGCCTACACAATGGTCTCAGATTCACACAGTTTCACGGGTTTCGTCCATCTGGCGTCGGTGTTGCCGTTTCTCATTTCACCCGTTTCTGTGCGTACGCCTGGGTCAGAGTGTCCGTGGAGGACCGCACATTTTCCCGTCAGGTTGGCTTTTTATAAATCCCAATTCTCTGCGCCACGTCTTCACACTTTTGTGCGTATGCCACGTTTATAAATGAGGCCCCAGGGCTGACTAAGTTTTGTGTTTGTGTATATGCGTGGACATGAATCTATTGCAGTTATGTAACCCTGAGGCTGTGATCCTCTCTCTAACTGCCAAGGCCAAGGATCAGCCTCTAACAGTTAGAGCCTTTTATGCCTTAAGCTGGATGTGTAAGTCAATGTGCATGTCATCAGTCGATTTATGAGTCTTCAGACTAAATATAGTTGTCTTTACCATTCATGGAAAACTAAAGATGGTTTTAAATATAGTACACCATGGTTGGTTCTGAAGTGACCAATGCATTATCTTGAATTTAATTTACATTAGCCTTGATTTAAGTGTGAAAGTGACTCACTTTGCCCTTGTCTGCTGATGCATTGACTAACCCTACTTTATCTCTTTTATCTCACCTCTTGTCTTTGTCTTTACAAGAGTGGCGGCTTTGGCCATCTTTGCTGTGATTTTCGCCGTCCACAAGCGGCGAGGATGCCATCATTTTCCCCCACATGAGATCTGGGTCACTCTGGAGGGGGTAAGCAATGAGGCAAAGGTTTCCTTCTTCATCCTCCTCAAAGCTCACTGACACCACACCTGAGAGCAGGACATAGAGGGAAACAGAAAGACACCTGTTAGACATGTGTGTCATGGAGCAGTGAAGAGAATACGTCTCGCATAAAGAATCAAAGCACAATAAAGCTGCCAATAAAGAGAACACAAGCTCTAAAGTGCTAAGAATCTCTTATTCCCATCTTGTTGCTTTTTTACAGCAGTTACACTTAGAGAGTACTGTGGATCTACATCCACATCTGCTTAAGACATCTGTCCTAACAATACCTGGACAAAACTATAACAGGGGATGGGACAGATAGTGAGCTATCAAAGCAACACAGAAAAGGACAGAATGAAAGAACAATCAATGGATATCAGTATGCAGGCAGTGGGTTGTAATTTGTATACACAAAAACAGACCATGCTTTTAAGTAGGTCTAATGCTAAAAAACAACATAGAGAAGATAACAGCTCAAACACAAATGACACAAGGCTACAAAATGTAAGTTCTATTTGTTACCAAAAAATCTGTTGGACAGAGCCAGGCTAGCTGTTTTCAGTGTTTGTGCTAAACTACACTAACCAGCTGTGGGGTGTAGCCGTATATTTAACAAACAGATATGAGAGTGCATATATCTTCTCATCTAACTCTCCACCAGCAAGTCAATCTCACACAAAATGAGGAGCAGTATACAGTACATGAATATCATACTGAAACCACAAAGCATCACTGCACACATACAGAAAAAAAATATGATGCTAGTCTACAGGCTTCAGCTATAGATGAAGAGCACAACAAGTAATAGTCTGCAGGAGAGCAAAGGTTTCCCAAAGCTTATCTGTATCACAAACAGCCTATCCTCCCCATGGTGTTTCCATAATATGGCTAAAGAAGGAGGGAAAATAAGGTGAAGGAGAGGAGGACTGAGATTGTAAGTAAAAAATAAGGATAAAGAGTTGAAACTGCTGAAATGAAAGCACGGTTGCCAGAAAATATTAATAGCAAAGCAACGGAAAGGGAAAATAGAAAATACGAGCCTGATTTAACATCAGTGCCCGTGCTCGTGCCTATGTTGACCTTTTCAGATGACCTCATAGTGGATTTCCAGAAAAAGAAATGGGGGCAAGCCTGACTTACCTGTGTTAGTACAGCCTCCTACAAACAGGACATCACAACTGGCTGGGCTGTTTGTAAGAGGCCCACTTGCAGTCTCAGCTGCAGCACCCTGTGGTACAATTTGACACGTGCTGCCGTCAAGCACAGAGAAATAACACTTGAGCAGACGCAGGGAGCTCTTTTTTCCTAAAAATCTAAACATGTACACTTTACACACAACCTGCAAAACTTAATTTCCCACCTGATTTGCACATATGCACATAGAGCAGTGAAATAAATAAAGAGCTATGCATAACAACACAACAAAACACAGCAGCCACAACACAGGTTAGAAAAGGATAGTTTGCATTACCTCTATACTGGGGGATAAACTTCCTCATGGAAGCAGGCACACATTTGTAGAACTGATGTTCGCGGGGGATGAGGGGTTTGCAGATGGTCTGCTCCCCGAGGCTCAAGACGCAGCAATGTCCCCCCACTTGGTGTAGGAAGGGCTCAAGCATCACTCCTTTCTCCATGTAGCACTGCTGGTGCTGCAGCTGGTTCGGTTGCTGCTGCTGCTGCTGTTGCTTTTGCTCTAAATCCGTGGCCTTCTGGGCCTGAGCCTCCACAGCCGGACCCATCCCCTCGCCCTGACCACACTACTGTGGGCATCAGGACAGGAAGGAGGAAATAGAAGAGAAACAATAAAACGCCAAGGTTTAGTGGATATTTAATTCCTTTTTAATTCCTTGTCTGGCAGTTCTTGTAGCTGAGTAGAAACAGAAAGCCACATACAGTCCTCTAAACGTTGAGGTTTGGACTAGTGCTGCAGCGGAAGATAAAGCAAACAGAGACAGATCCTGCTTGTGCCTACACTTCAGACTGAATGTTCTCTGATTGCTGAGAACTGGCTCTCCACTGGTAAAGCTCTCACACTGGGCCCACCCTCATCACAAGCAATCCTCCAATCAGGAGCACCCAAAGCAGGCTGTTGGGTGGTAACCCTTCCAGGGAAAAGAGCAAGCAAACAAAGACAGGGGTGGGAGGGGGGTATCTGGGGGAAGGGAGAGAGGAAAGAAAAAGAAAAACAAGGAGGAAGGACAAAGCTGAACCCAGCTGTTTTTCTCTCTGTGACAGTTTTTTAACAACCTAACATAACAAGCATCACGATTTCTTCATATAATTATAATTATTTCATTTTGCATGTGTATTTGGTAAAAAACAAAAACTTAAATAATGTCAAAACATCAAGCATTATATATGCGTGACTTCCTGGCCCCTGCCTAAGTCATTTTCTTATGACATTTGTTGCAAGAACTAAATATGCAAGATTCTTCATCTGCAATACGTCAACATATTTGGTCATATTCCTGGTTAAAAAGTGGGATATGCCAAGAATAACTATTCTAAAAATAACACAACGTGGCCCATATATTTCAATTTAATTTAGAACTGACCCGAATGCTTCGAAGCTTCGATCGTTTCCATGGTTATCAATGTCAGAATCAGTCTTCGAATGCTGTGTTCTTTTCTCTTTTAAAATATTAGCCTATATTATTTAATGTGTCACCCCCAAATATTCAGAATAGCCCATTAAATAAGGAATAGTAATCCAACATTATTCATTTATATACATTCATTTACTACATTCATTATTATAAATGGTTATTCTCAGACGGATTGCTGTTTGTTGTGTGTGTAAGTTTCTTCTATGACAGCAAGATTCAAAGATTCAAAGTTACAGTTTTTTGGAACATAAACTACAGCAAAGCTGATTCATTGATGACTGGCGATTTAAAATCACACCCAGTTTACGACACGTGCGTGTTTTGATTTGTACATAGGAGCAATCTGCAGCCCCTTGAGAACATCAGCACCCCACAGAAAGAACCAGAAAACAAAACTGGATCCATCTTCATTGCAGTGACTATACATGCTACACACAAAGCCACCATTCAGACCATAACCGGGCAGAATGAGAGTACGTCAACTGGGTCGATGTTTCATTGTATCAAGGCTGCGGCAGCGCCAGAGGGCTTTACAGCACATTCAGGCATCCTAGAAATGTGATCGGCAGATATGTCTGTATTAACGAGAACGATGGTTGGTGAGGGCGAGGGGAGGGGAGTGCAGGAAGGAAGTGTTGGTGAGGTCTGTCTTTTGCCCATGTGTGGCAACGGACATTGGAGGAGGAGGCTAATATGAAGGTGGTGAGTAAATTTAGATATAAAACAAATGAAAGATATAGAAAGAGGCATTAGAGGGTAACGTGAAGGGCAAAATAACAAAGAGCACACACAACACACACACACACACACACACACTTTTTATTTATTTTTATTTATTTTTATTTGGATAGGTTGCATAGTTCTTACTTCAAAACAAACAATCTACTCCTCCATACATACATGTCTTTAATAAATGTTATGTGCATGCTCAGTATTTTTCATGGTTCTGAGAACTAGTTTGTTGTGTGTTTTGTACTGCTGACCTACTTCAAGAGCCTTAAAAGATTAAGGATGAGACAAATAATCTGAATGAGGTGGCTTGAGTCTGGATTTACCTGGACTGATTTAGGCGGTGTCCAAGGAGAAATGTGCGTAGACACATCGGCTTATAGTCACACCTGAAGAACACTCGGAAGCCATGAAGATCACATATGCAGTCAGGCAGAAACAGAGCAACACATACACAACAATCAAATACAAAGCACACAAAAACAATGAATCCCTGCAAAAACACGTAAACACAAACACAAAAGCTGTACCTCTGCTGGCCTGGCGCGGTGCAGTGGAGAAAGGCTGATCTTACCTGTGTGGTGATTTGCGAGGTCATTTTCCAGACTGATCTACTCACATGACATCCCACCAGATAAACCCGCTAACCAAATGCTCATGGGTCACTAAACACTTAAGCCCCCAATAAAAATACCACATGATGTAGGTAATTCAGGCTGTGGACTAGCTATTAATAAACAGTTTGCTGCATGCCAAATGCAAGAGACAAATAAACACAGGGATCATACAGAGGGGAAACAATTCACTGGCTGCCACCACAGGCCAAGAGGACAGACATTGAAGTGGAAAAAAAACTCACTTGTCCAAACATCTTTGCCCTCAAAGGGTAAACTATTCAGGGTAATCTAAAATAATATTCAAATACAAAGTTATTTTGTTTATTTCTGAGAGATACAATAATGCCTGCAGATCCATACCATACACGATAGACTATTAAAGCTGGGGAAGGCAGTTTTGTTTGGCCTCTTTGGGCAAAATATTCCATAATAACCTTTCAGCAAATATAATTCAAGTGTTCTGAGAGAAAACTAGACTTCTGCACCTCCTCTTGCCTGTGACGGGAGACTTTTGCCAAGCACAGATCATCTCAGAGAGAGGGCATTCCTGCCAACCATAGCCAAAATAGAATGGCATCGGGATCAAAATCACGATCGGGACGATTGAAATGAATGACTAGTACTCCATTATATATACTATAAGTGCATTTCTTTGTCTCTAGATTGATAACAGACATGCCATTTAGACCCATTTCAATTTGCTTGGAACATGTCATACATTTCTTAAATGTAGATCACTGACCATACCTGGTACAGTTATATACTGCTGGAGCAAACTCTGATTGACATTTCTGCCAAAGATGCCTAAAATTAAATGAATACATTCATATTTCATAATTCAGCTTATTGTACTTATGTGTTCGTAGCACTGTATTGTCTCAAGGCATAAAGATAGTCACATTCTATTTTTCATACATTCAGACCCTGCCCACTGTCACACCAAATTTGGGATAAATCAGAGCTTGAATTATGAAATTACTCGAGTTCATGTGTATAAAATCCCATTCGGTATGGTTTTACTTATTATGTGTGTATATCCACTTATTTAATTTATGAGGTGTGAGATCTGTCAACCAATTTTGCAGTAAACTATTTGTATACAATAAAATGGGGTGGATAATGGGGCTGAAGCCTGTGTTCGGTTACATAATTAGGGGCCTTGACACAGTTTTATCATATGTCAACAACACTTTATGTATGTGTATGTATGGTGTGTGTGTGTGTGTGTGTGTGTGTGTGTGTGTGTGTGTGTGTGTGTGTGTGTGTGTGTGTGTGTGTGTGTGTGTGTGTGTGTGTCTCTTGGCATCCACCACCCTACCTCAGGTGATTGAATGGAGGGGAGGGATGCACATATCCTTTAGCATGTTGGCACATCTCTCACACCATTGTATACAAATATAAAAAGACGCATCTCTCTTACCATAAATAACAGCACTCATACACCTTATTGTGTAGTATTTTAAGCTGGGCACTGACATAAACACAATGGCATGCCCTCCGTGTCTCCAGACCAAAGCTCTTTCCAGACACTCCTTTCATTGTTGTGCATAGCCAAACAGAATTTAGATGCAGCTATGTTTTACCATGAAAGGACAGCGCCATAGTCATAAAAGATTTTAGAATAATTTAGAATATGAAAAAAATATATAGACAAAAAAGAAAAATAGGAAGACTGGATGAAGTAAGATCGGGACACCAAAGGAAAAGATGAAGAAACAAGGAAGAATAGGATTGCATGATGGGAGAACGAGTGGAATCCAATACAAGATAGACTGCAGGAAAGGTGAAGCTATGGTTTGAAACCTAAAATCCTCATATTAAAAGAAATGTGATCATTGCTGTGAGAAGATAAACAACCACTTCATCCAGGACACCCAATACTGTAAATCAGCTCAGCATGCAAAGGTCCCCTGCGGACTTCTACCCAGATGAATATTAATCCTTGGAAAAAGACCGCACACGTGCAAAGACATAATACGGTAATACAAGGCTCTACGTCGGAGTACAGTTACAGCAACTAGAGGCTGCAAACTGACCTACTAAAATACATGCACATACTCTCAACATGCACGAACAAATGCAAGTAAGCATGCACAAACACGCCATGTCACATAAATAGATAGACACCTGAAAGTTAGTAAGTCTATTTATTGTGACAGAAATTAGAGACGCTTGGGGCTATCAGACACGAGTCTTGTGTGCTACCGTGATACTCTGCTGGATGGTTTGACTCTGCTGTTCAGTCTGTTTGCAGTGCAGGATGCCTCTGACTCTGAAACATACAGTCCTATAACCAGGATAGTAATAATTTGTCACCTGCAAAATGCTTGTAGGTGTAAGATCTTGTTCATTTAGCCCTTAATGGACTTACTTTATGTGGTAATTTAACCCAATATCAATTTGATGATGCATAGTTGCAAGATGCATTTTCTTTTTCTACTAAACTTTAACTAAAACTTACATATAGCCGTTATTTATTATCCAAAGCAAAATACATATAGAGCTATTTTAGTGACATTATTCCAAATCATTTTATTGGAAAGCAAATATGTGATTCCACAACATGATTCCTATAATTACTGTGGCACCTACTGCTCAAAATGTAGGAAGAAGTAGTATGGCCTTATGGTGGAGGTTTTATGTGGTATGCAGCAAGGCAAAAGAGGGTGACTGGGAAGAGTCATAAAGCTCCATGGTAGCACAAGTAAGAAAAAAGTGGGGGAGATTTATAGAAAGGTCTGTGATCAAATGCATAGTGTGTTTACAGTCTGTGTGGGTAGGGACTTTGGTGGGTGATACAAAGCAGTGTGGGCTGTGTTGGCAGTAGTGCAGTGTGTTACTGTACCACTAGTCTCGCTTTGCCAGACCATCCACACACTGCGGAGCGGAGTAGGGTCTGGCTAGTCCACACAGCATTCGGGATGGGAGAAAAACGTGCTCTGGTTTATTGGCATTTCTTTAAACCAATCACAATCATCATGGGCGGCGCTAAGCTCCGCACAAAGCCGCTGCAAAATAGTTGTGCTAGAGAAAAATCTGATTGGACAGATAGTCTTGCTAGCTGTCTCAATTTACCATGCAGAGATCTGAGAAGCAGTCAACAATAGTCCTCATAAATCCACCGAAGTTTAAAATTCCAACAAAAAGAAAGTGGAAGGAAACGGAAAGGACATGCATCCGGCGGAACTTCCTGCGGCACTGGAGCAATCCCGGAAGTGGAAGTATATAGACTACTGTACCACAGACAGCCCTGCACAGAAGTGCTTGTGTGTGCATGTGAGGAAGAGCGCAGAAGAGATTACAGAAAAGCCCATCCAACCCCCCCTCTAAAGACCCCCTCCCGCCCTTCAGACAAAATCTACACCCTTGCAAGGTTGTAATCGTTAACGAAAACGAACGAAATAACGAAAACTAGGTGGGAAAAAACATTGTCGTTAACTGAAATAAAAATGTCTTTATAAATGTCCTTAGTTTTCATCTTTGTCGATCTTTCATAGAGCAAATAACGTTATATCTCTCCGACCATGACATTTCCCGTAGACATGTATAGTTTCCGATTGGGAATCCAGAAATTCCGGATAATCCACGTCAAATTGAAGACAGCGTGTCTTTGGCTCCGTGCCTCTCGCCTGGCATCATGGCGGTACCGAAAGTCGGAAGAAAGCGGTAGTCCTATTTGATTATGACTGTGTCAGATAAAAGCGCCTTGCAGTGGAAGGTGGTAAAATATGTGGACAATTTATTACAGGGAAACATCCCACGAATTTGAGAGTACATTTGTGAAGCGCACACAAGCTAGGAGGCTAACCTAGCTTACCTTAACAAGGTAAAGGAGAACGCAAAGCCCCCTTTCCCCGAAACAGAAGCTAACCCCGGTAACGTTACGGGCGTGGATGTATGGATACAGGGCCAGACAGCATGACAGAGACAACAGCAGGACAGAGAACACTACAGGAGGGCTTTCAGCGGCGAACTGCTGGTTAGTACATACGCAGGAACACCAAAAGCGGGAGGAAGCGTGGCTTAATACGTGGATTGATACTGGGATGTCCACACAACTGAGTGACTCGACTGACTTCAAAAAGTTCGCCACTTTACTCCAACCAAAGTTGAAAACACCTGTTCATGTCTTCTTTAGTCTGTTGGTTATTTAGGTTTTTTTCCTGGAACACGACACTTACACATTTTGCACATACTGCGTCTTGTGTAGACTGTTTACATATTTATGACCATATGTAGGCTACATTTTATGTACTGGTCTTATTGTTGAATACATTGTGAATACATATTTCTAAAATTGTATGATGTTTTTGTTGAGTTATTATTACACAATACTTTTTCTGATCTTTTTGAATCGCCCGACAAATAACCCATATTACAAAAAAAGACTAAAACTAATAAGAACTAAACTAAAACTAAGCATTTTCAAAAAATAAAAACAAAACAAAACTAGCAAACCCGCTTTAAAAACTAATTAAAACTAAACTGAATTTGAAAACAAAAACGATTTAAAAATTCAAAACGAAATAAAAATAAAAACTAATGAAAAATGCAAAACTATAATAACCTTGCACCCTTGCTGCACTAATGCAGCCCTCCTTTCTATCCCTATATAATTACATTTAGCGACTTTTTAGACATTCTTAATGACATTGCACTAGTACCCTCAAACCGGCATAACGTAGACAACATTCAATCCACTACCACTGACATCTAAGGAAACGTGGGGGCCATCCACACGGAAACGCTTTTTGGTGTAAACGCACAAGTTTTGCATCGTTTTGGCCGATCGTCCAAACGAATCCTGTAAACGCACCGCCTGAGGCCCTGTTCACACGAACATGGTTATTTTGAATAAACGGTGACATTTCCCTTCGTTTGTGCCCTTTGTTTACACGCAAACGGAGAATTCGCCTCTGAAAACAAGTCTTTCTAAAACTTATGGCCCGAGTGGAGATTTTGGAAAACTTACTTTGCACGTTTGCATGTAAACAGACAAACGGAGGTTTAGGCAGCCGAGGAAGTGAGGAAGAGAAGAGAGAGGAAGTGATTCTTTGCTGTTGTTGCTATTTTCGGGACATTGGCTAATGTGGGCTTGAGCTTCTCGTTTCACTGCCACCTACAGGTTTGGTATGCTCTTTGGCATTGACGGCATATATACACGGGTAAATGTAAACTAACACTTTTCTGAAAACTGACAGCTGTGCACAATGTTATTTTTGAAAATGGAGAGGTTGAAATGTCCGTTTATGTAAATAGCCGGCCACGTGTAAACGTAGCATAAAGACGCACTTTTTTGAAACCTGGTCCCAAGTTGAAAAAATTAGAAAACGCCGCCCTTGCGTCTTCGTTTGGACGGCGAAGCCCCATACTTGCGTATCGATGATGTCATCGCCACACCCCTCGACCTCTAGCCTTCGACCTCTTATCCCACGACGACGTCTCATAACAACAACAATGGCGGACTACATGCTTGTGTTCCTGCTGGAGAACATATTGAGCCTATTAGGGTTACTAGGGCAACATTTATGTATACAGCTCGCAAGCTTTATGCGCATGCTCTGCCTCTTCTTCTCTGTTTTTTGGTGAATTTCTGTAGCAGAAAAAGCGCCACCTATAGGCCTGGAATATGAAGTAGCGTGTTGAGTCATTTACAAATGGATCCGTTTGGACGCAAATATACTAGAAACGATGCCAGGGATAACTGAAGTACCCCCCATTAACCTCTCATCCATCAGTTATGTTAAAATCAAGATACCTCTCGGACTCTCCTCTCGTTACTCGTCTCTTTTTCTCCTGAGGTTAAGTTCTGTACCTGGATAGTGAGCAGTCCGGGTGATACATAAGCAGGGTGGTGGAGAGGGCATTGCGAGCCCTGGGGTTTGGGGTGCTGGGCCTGATGATGGTTTCTGAGTGGGTGCTGATAGGAAAAGCTTGACCTTGTTTCAGTATGATGATTGAACACCTGAGGCCCACAGAGAGACAGAAAGTAAGGACAGCTAAATGATGTAGAGTGGAAAGGTTCTGCGGCCTCTTCTATGTAAAACTGGACATTTAAACATGTATTCTGGACACTAGTTCCCCAAGATAGTTTAAAAAAAAAAAAAAAAAAAAAAGATTTACTGAAGGTGTAGCGACCGGAGATCTGAGAAGCCATAGGGTACAGAATTACCCGTCAGATCTTCTCAGCTATGATATGTTACGTATGTTATGAGAGCTGTAATTTCTAAATCAGACCAAGAGTTTATTCCTCTGATGACCTTCTTGTGAGGCATTTATGTCTTAACACAGAGCATATCAACTTTCTGTCCAAATCCATCTACAATGTTCAACCCCTCACTTATTTCAGAGCCAGGACAATATTTGACATTTAGATGAACATAGCTGGTGTTACAATATAGTGGACCATAAAGGACCACTAACAGGCTTATTTTTACCCCCTGGATGTTTGGATCCACAGTGATCCATATCCCCATCTGCACCTCCCAGTCCAATACTTACATAACATTAACATGACCTGGCCTAGTAAAACAAATGAGGAAGAAAAAGAAATGAGTAGCCTAAAGCAGTGAATTACGGAGGGTGAGTTGCAGACAAGTGAGAGTCCAGAGAGGTCCTTGTCTACCTGAAGCTCAAATGCCTTTGGCCTGGTTTGGTGTGCTTCATGGACAACTCCTGCTATGTCTACCTGCAAAACACAAAGAGACGCATGAACACCACTTCAGAGTTATGACTGTATCTGTTGTTGAACAAAAGGTCAACAGAGTTAAACACACACACACACACACACACACACACACACACACACACACACAAACAAACAAAACCAACCCCACAAATAGAAACTGTTGTTTCAATGCCACTAACCTCTTCTACCATAACAGTGTTTCCGCCAGAGTTGCTTAAGTGCATTTCTCCAGAGGCCAACCCCACAACTTAACTTGTAATGTGTCAGTGACAAATTAGAATTCACTCTGCCTAACTCTCTCATGCCGGGTACTAACGGAACCTAAAACACAGCGCATGCACACACATGCATGAGTAGTGTCAGACAAGGCATGAAAGGTGCATGTGTGCAAACAACACATTGAGGGCAGTCAGGCACAAACATTTCAGAAATACATCTGATGTCTGACTAATCAGATGCAGCAAAATGATGGGAACACTAAGGCAGTAATTCTCTGAATGTTCAACTCCACAGGAAAATACTATTGACAAAAATAGATAAAAGAGTGACTGTATAATCAAGAGGGAGCAAAGTCGTCAGACAGGCTGAAAATGTGGAGACAGTGAAGGGAGTCAGACGGACACAGAGATGGCTTCTAAATGAGCTGGCAGTGTCAACAACTGCTTTGACAGTCCAGTGATAGTGCAAACAGAGGCTATATATATAAACTCAGTAATCCCTCAACAAAAGGGCACTTAATGAGAGTCTGCCTGAATGGTAGGATGTGAGCTAGAGGGAGAGAGGTGGAGGGAGAAATGTAGCTGGCAAAGGCCCAGGATTGTGCCACAGCTACCCTGAGCAGGTCGGCCACTCATCGAATGGAACCCCTTCATGCTCAGTACCCTCTCAATGACAAATACCACGCTCTACTTCTCTGTCCAAATGGTTTCCCTGTCATAGGCCAGCAATCCACCATACTTCTCCTTTCACTGCTACTAATCAAAAAAAATTAAGCCGCTGAGGGGATTATCATATGTAGTCTCAGGATTAAAACTCGTCACACTTTCCATGACTGAGAAAGGGTGACTAACTGCTAAGTCACAGCCAGCCATGAAGGGGGACGATAGCCCTGACAGTCACCCTGTTGGATTGGATAAGTACCTGAATTATGCAGAGAGGTCAAAGAAGCACTGTTGGCTCCAGGCCTAGGACATGCTTTGATACTTGGGCCTCAAATATACTGTGTCGGCACAGTGTTAGTTTCGCTCCACAAAACAACCCTGATGTGGTTTCATCTTGTTCATATCCAGTGTCAATTGTCTATTTCCCTACATTTTTAATCTCAGAGGGAAGCGCTTCTGTACTGCTGTGGAGATATCGACCAATCTTTAAAGTGCCCATGTTATGAAAAAAAAAACACTTTTTCTGGGATTTGGGGTGCTAATTTGCATCTCTGGTGCTTCCACACACATACAAACTTGGAGAAAAAAAACATCCATGCTGTTTTGAGTGAGATACGGGTTTCTGAATGTATCCTGCCTTCAGTCTCCGGATGAGCTGTTCAAAAGGGGCAGGGCCGTCTACGTTATCGGCCGAAACATTTGGTGTGTGCTAACCACTTTAGCTAATACCTCATCAGCTAGCTGTTTCTCCAACTTCGGTCAGTACAAGGCAGGATTAGCTGGTAGACTTCTTCTAAACGAGGGCGCACTTCCAACTTTGCGTGGAATACCTGCAGACGAGGACATGTAAGTAATTCTATAGTGTTGTAGCAGTGTTTTGCCATTGAGAACGAGGTGGCTAACCGCTAGCAGCGCTAGCTTCTAGCTAGTAGTTGTTACCTAGCCACAGCACATGTGCGACTCCCAACAAAGATAGGATAGAAGTGAGATGTCTCACTCTGTAGCTAAAACAGAGAGCTCAACACACAGGGTCAAAAGAGGAGCTGCAGCAATGTGCAGTACATCAAAAATATGGTGTTTTTTGAAAATTAAACCATGTAAACCTATTCTGGTACAACCTCAAAATACAATTATGAACCTGAAAATGAGCATAATATGGGCACTTTAATGGAACTGACACCTTCCTTGAGTCAAACAGACTGTGAGAGGCATGAAGGAGATCAGTATTCTAAGGTTTTTTGACACAGCACATTTGTGTTCATCAAATAATGTTTCCGTCACTAAGCCACTGTTCTCTATCCCAGTGTAACCTTTTATGCCTGAAAATCAAGATAAAAGTATCTGACCATGTCTCTGTGACAACTTTAGGTGTATAGACCTATACATATAGGATCACTGAGAAATGCCGTAGAAAGGTAAATCAGCTCAGACATATGAACATAAAAAACATATACATAAAGAGCACACTAGTTGGTTTCCCAGCTAAAACCTCTGTACTCTTGGAGTATGTGTAATAGAGCTCCCAGATCAAAGGTTTGGGAGACTGACAGAGCTAAATGTTGGACTGTAAGAAGCTGCATGCCTGAAGGGGCCAAAGATTCAGATGCTGGAACATAAGCAAGAAAAGTGGCACTTAGATAGTTTAAGCACTCCAATAGGTCCAGCAAAGCTATAAATGTTGCTACGAAGGTACAACAAAAGATAACCTACTTATTAACTGAACAGCCACAAATAGCACAAACTCTTGCACTCGCACAAACCGAATGTAATCGGGTGACTGCAAACATGACCACAGTCTTTTCCTCAATACAGTGTTTCCCTAACTACCCTTGACGTTATATACTGTAGCTAACGTTATAAATAATTTCTCCAAGAAATTGGATAACCATAACTTACCTTACGCAAATTTGTATTTGGAAAAGAAATGCAAATCGTGTGATGTACATGTTACCCTACTGTCTTCGAACTGCTTATTTGGTACTATTATTCTTTGCTCCTCTTCCATACCCTCCATTTCTCACATACTGCTCCTAACTTTAGACAGCAAGCAACTGCACTTTAAAAAGCTCACTGTTGATTCTAATGTTATACACAAACCACAATTGAAAATAAAAACCAGTTTTAGGTCCAATCATGTTGTTACATTTAGTACAATGGTTGAGGATCAGTGTTACGCAACAGGTCATGAACTTGAGTGTGCATAGAGAGAGAGTGGGGGAAGACGAGCTGCCAGGCCTCCCACATTCCAGACAGATATCAATAGACAAACGCTTTTTAGAGGGACACTCAATCCTGCCAGTAGGTTTAGTGTGTGTGTGTGTGTGTGTGTGTGTGTGTGTGTGTGTGTGTGTGTGTGTGTGTGTGTGTGTGTGTGTGTGTGTGTGTATTGGTGAGAGAGAGAGGAGACACTTTCTCTGTATGAAAATGTTTGATTTCTGGACACAACCCTACAGTGTAAACTTCTCATCTCAGTTTTTCTCCTGTATGTATTACTTATAGCTTCTATTTTAAATGTCCTCATTTATTAGACAGATTGACAGATGGTGGGAAAACCACAGATGCACCACCCATGTAAGCAAAAAATGCACACATGCTCAAACACACACTAACAATGACACACACATTCACACCAGAGAAGGAATCATGGTGAACACAATAAATACTGTCACTTGGAAGTGTGACTGCTCTGCTGACATGTTGGCATGGTGCGTGCATTAGGTAACTATAACCTCAGTTATTAGGGGCCGAGCACCGGCAGTGGCGAAGGCCCTATTGGAACTGAAGGAATTCTTTTTTCCTTTTTTTCTGCAAATTAATCACCTTTTTGAGGGGCTTAACATACCCAAAAACTCTCCAAAATTGGCGGTCGCAACAAGCCTGGTGAAAATGTACATATTTTGCAGCCCCTGCAGTATGTTTAACGTAGACTAATGAAACGTGGTACACATTATGTAGCATGTCAAGACACAAAAAAAAACATTGGACCCATACCAGTGGCGGTTTTTGGCACGGGTGAAGCGGGCACCCGCCCAGGGCGCATTTTTTTATGACTCATGGGGGGCAGCACGAGCACTTAAAAAAAAAAAAATCCTCGAAGCGGTTTTCTACAGTTTTATCTATTATTTCCCCGTGTGGGGAATTGGCAAATTTGCGCCCCTGCTTGCTGATAAGATGCCGTGCGCACACTGCACAGAGAAGCTGTGTGAGAAGGGGAAAGGGGAGTGGGGGGCGTGGGACAGTTCACCTCTGGGTCGAACGGGTTGCTGGGCATAGGCGCCGATACCGTTGGTGCTCCGCTAATACTGAGCACCCACGAAGCTGATCGCTGTTATGTGTCAGTTAAACTTTTCATCTCAATCCTATCCTGAGTTGAAAGAGCCTTGCCTATGTTACGGCTTTATTATCGAGTTGATAGGCGTGTGTGTTCGTGTCGGCCGTCTGAAATGCAAACATCATTTTTAGGGCGTGCGCCCCTGAGATAGGGGAGCAGATTTCATACAATAACATCATTGATGAGTTTGCATCAAGGAAGGCCAGAAAGGTCAGGTTTTAGTTTTAGTTTGTGTTTTCTGTTCTTAATAGTGTAACAGTTAGATTCTCTTTAGTGTGTTTTCACATTTGTGTGATGAAGGATTTGTGCTATTTAGAATAGGCCTATTTATTCTATATTTTATTTGTATATTATTCTTAATATTTTATATTATTGTTGCTCTCTGCTATTGTTACAATTTTTATATATCTGATTGTATATATTTTTGGCACATTTCTATATATATATATATATATATATATATATATATATATATTATAACATAAGTGAAAGAGAAAATTATATTTCTCAATTGCACAAATCTTTCATTAGAACATTTGAAAAACACACTTGAGAGAATCCAGTTATTTAACTATTGCAATTACAACAGGAAACACACTTTTTAAGTTGCACAATCTCCACCGCCAACATTTTCAAAAGACAAAATATGACAGTATAAGTTATCAGAACTTAAAATAAATATACACTATAATATAGTAATTTTATTTTTTGGGGTGGGGAGGGGTGGGGGGTGCTCGAAGGGGGTCTCGCCCTGGGTGTAATTCAATGTAGAACCGCCCCTGACCCATACCTTGATGCAACAGGAAGTCTGCCATTTTGATTTGAAAGTTCGAAATTTGTGTGATTTTGGCCATTTCCACGTCGTACTTTAACAAACTCCTCCTAGAGATTTCATCCGATTAACGTCAAATTTGGTCTGTGCCATCTTAAGACGTTAAAGATGAAAAGTTATTAAAAGAAAAACTTTTCGTCATAGGGCGTGGCCGTGGTGGGGCGGCCATTTTGTGCGTTTCGCCATCGAAACAGGAAGTGGGTGTAACTTGAGAAAGATTAATTTACCAGTGTGATGATTTTACCACAGCAGAGAAAGCAGACTTGATAATATTGGAATTCTACAAATTTTTTTCCACACAAGCACTTAAAGTTCAGCCCCATTGTTTGGTGAAGAGAACAAATGCAAACCTTTCTCAATTGCAGCTTTGACTTAATGACGTAAATCAGCACCCAGGCATTTGCAAAGGTCAGCGCAGTTCAGAGAAGGAACAACACAAATCTGAATAACAGCATCTACACAGATTACACAGAGAAACAAGCCTCCCCACTGTCCTTGGAGCTTGTTCGTTGAACAGTGAGTGGGTTTGTTACTTTCTACTCAGTCAGTCTGAGAAGACAATGCCTCCTTTTTGTCTCAAAGGACAAACGTGAGGTCATACTCTGTTCCCTTATACAACCTTCCCAAGTTGGTGTACATTTGGACTGTATGCATCATGGTGGGTTATGTCACAAGAGCTCTACAACAAGACCATCTTAGAAGTACTACTTTTCTGTAGGCCAGATCTCTCCCATTTGGGAACACACGTATTTGAGTCATGCAGCAACTAATGAATATTAATTACATTTCGTTCTGTTCTCTTACTTTGTAATATTTTGACTGTTATGCACCACAACAGTGTGTTTACATGCAAAGCAGTAACCGGGGTCTTACCCATTCTCCTCGTATACATAAGCGGGGAAGAAAGGGAAGAATGACGGTTACAGTAGGTGGCGCTCTGCCAACTTACAACTGGTCAGAATAAGGTTTTTTCTTCAGGTTTACTTTTATCAAAATCACAAAAAACGTCAAGAAAAGAGTCTTTTTTATAGTACTTGCCATGGGGAAGTCCTCAGTGGATTTAAAGCAGCGGTCTTCAACGTTTTTAAGGCCAAGGACTCCTCAGTTGAAAAAGAGATGGAGTAGGGACCCCCTACTTAGATATTGTATGAAATAGAGTTGCATATTAAAAGTGATGTGATAACATTTTTTGTCACATACAGAAAATATCTCCTCACTATCCGAGCTGCCTGTCCCCTGAACACACTGTAAAAAACGCAGTCTCTGTAGACAGCCCAGGCTCCACAAACGGCAACAAAAACAAACTGTGCCAACCTGCACCATTAAACATAACAAACAGTGTTCTAGCCAATAACCGACAAGAAGGATTTGGGGGTGGGGCTTGGGGGGTTAGTGCGCAGAAGGGAGGGAGAGGGGATGGGATGAGGAGGAGGGAGGGGCGAGCTAGCCTCATTTTGTTTGACAATACTTCGAACGTCAACAAGTAGTAACGTCACCCAACATCGCTTAGAGCACCTTTAACCTGGGCCTACAATAACGTATAGGGCGGACTAGAGTCTTCATACATACCTTTTATGGTGCCTTCAAAACTAAGCTATTAAAATAATAATTGTTGACATATTCATATATTTATACGTCATGTTTTAATGTTAGAATGTGGCATAGTGAATCCTTAAGCTTAACTTTATCTGTGGATGGCTACCTTATGGCTATCTACAGTACCTATAGGCACTTAAGCCTATCATCAATGTTGTGTAAATTAAAAAAAAAAGATTTATTATTACAAATAATATGTTGGATTCAAGTTTTTTTTGTTTACTATTAAACAATAATTGTGTGGCCACCCTGCAGCTCCTAGGGGTCTTGGACCCCCTGTTGAAGATTTCTGGTTTAAAGGTTTAAACCTTGTGCTGGGGTCCATAGAGAATGCTTATATGTTCAGCATCTAGAACTTTTAGCTACCTACGCCTTTGAGTGGAGAGCGTGGAGAGGTGGAGAGGGTGGACAGCTTCAGATAGCTGCATCACAGAGGACTTTTCATGGTCCTCTCATGTCAGCACCTTGGTGAAGAAAGCCGGTCAGGGTCTCTACCACCTCAGACGCGTCAGAGACTTCAGCCTGGATTGGGAACAGGAACAAGAGGGATCACCCAGCCTGCAGAGGGTATTCAATGGCTGTGGTAGAAATACTGTATTAAAAAAATTGGCAGTGTGGGAAAACGTTACACAGCTAACTGTATCCAGTATCATCCATCGCTCACTGTCATTGCATTACTGTACCTGACAGTAATGCAACTACCTCACAACATTGTATATTTTTCTACTCTATTTTGTGTATACAGGTTGAGGTGAGGCCATATTGCCTTGCAATATGACATCAACCACTCTACTACTTAGGCCTCAACCTGTTTTGCAAGTACGAAAGAAACAGGGGGAAGGTTTGTTGGGTGGAAGTTATGTAATGCCAGATTGGCTGGGGCATCTGTAGGAGCTGCTTGGAAGTGAAACTAGACTGAATGGAGTTTTGATTAGTTAGAGCAAAAACATTTTCTCCCCACAACCATGCATCCGTTCAGCTGTCTGGACTGTTCTCCACCTGCAGATTTCTTTCAACCACCTAAATGAATGGGTTTAGAGCTTGACTGGCATCATCAGGCATTCTTTGTAGGTCTCCAAGAGCAGTCGGAACAAAGCCACAAGGAAACCATACTACAGCAGTGGAAACACACAGTGCAAGACACAATCAAAGGGGAGAGTGAGTGAGAGAGATCTTGCATAACCAACAGCACAGGATATTACACGGCAACAAATTACATAGCAACGAATGAGAAATGAGAAAAAGGCACACGATTAGTCTGTAATCTGTGACAAATGTACTATAAGGAATCAGAAGTGCATTGACGTACACACATTATAAGCTCAGCATCATTCCCCTCAAACACAATTACAGTGTGTTTCAAAAGCAGGCATACATGCAAGGTTACAGTACATTACTGTATTAATAAAACACTTATTTGCAAAGACACTTTTAAGAAAAATATGTTTATGTTGCTGTGGGAGGGTTTTGGAGAATAGAAAGTGTGTACAGAGACACACACACACACACACACACACAAAACCCTGCAGCTCACCAGAACATTTTGCACCTTTCCTATCCCCTTCTGCCAATCTTCTGCATTGTTAGTTCTCAGAACCACTCTCTGTCTGTTCATTATCAATGCACTGCTGATTATCACATCACCACAGAGAGCCGGTTGGCCATTCATTCAGGTTTCAATGGGAATGACGCAAATCCCTGACCTGTTTGGTGCCCCGTGGCCTGGACCTGTTCTCTTGGACTGTGGCTCTATTGCATCTACACAACGACAGGTTGGAACAGCTGAGCGATGGTGGTAAAACCTGCTGCAGTCCTGCTGAGTCTCTCCTGGCATGATCTTATCTCTGATGTGACCTAAAGTATGTGGTGTTTTGTTACATAATTGCTGCTTATTTAGCACCAAAGTGTTTCAACTAGACCTGACAGAAACATATTAAACCAAAATACACATCAATGTTTGTCTCTGCTACCTCCTGCATGTTGCTGGTTAGCTGGCATTACATTACTCTACTTTTTTATCCATTACTTAAATTTAGGTACAGTTAAAAAGCATTTCTGATGTATATGTATGTGTGTGTGTGTGTGTGTGTGTGTGTGTGTGTGTGTGTGTGTGTGTGTGTGTGTGTGTGTGTGTGTGTATGTATGTGTATATATATATATATATATATGTATATTTTATATATGTATATTTTCTGCATTCGCACGTACATGCACGCACCCATCATATAACATACCTATTTACGCTGTCATTATATCAGTTGTTACAGATTAAACTATCTATGACATAATGACGTAATGATGTAAGGAAAGAGAGTCGTCCCTGGCTGCACTGACCCCCTGCAAAACACAACAAGTTGTCGTTACTTTTGTTACAGCAGTATCTTTCAGTGGTGGAAAATAACTGAGTATATTTACTCAAGTACTGTACTTAAGTACAAGTTTAAGAGACTTCTACTTCACTTGATTTTTTTCTTTTCATGCTACTTTATAGCCTACTTCTACTCCACTACATCTCAGAGAGAAATATTGTACTTTTACTGCAATACATTTATTTGATACAGTTTTTTAGTCAGGCAACTAGTTAGTTAGTTTTCATTTGAAGATAATTTCAAATGTTATCAACAAATAAAATATGACATATTATAGATGAAGCTACCGGCAGTAAATAATCAGATCTAAATACTTTTTCTCCCACCTGTATCATCATTTTATTACATACATATGTGCCGGTATGCATTTTCCTTTTTCACCACTTTTCCTCCTTTTTTATGCATTTATTTAGGTTGTTTATTAATATAATAACCCCTTTCTTCTCCTCCTCTTCCTAGCGCATACCTGCATATTTCTCTGGTCACACGTATGCAAATGAACATACATCACACACTTTCATACATGCACAGAAACATATACAAATAAAAAAGAAATGTGATTATTGACTGTATGTTTTGTCCCACCTGTCTAATTTGTTTGTCTAATGTGTCACCTTCTTGCACTTCAAGAAGTAGTTCTTCTTATCAATATATAGTCCAAAGACACCCATAAAAGATGGTTACAGCTCTGATGAACCAATAGGCTACTTTTTGTAAATATGCTTGGAATGGGGTATTAAAAATAAGAAATACAGTAAAATGTGTTTGTTCTCAAAACTGACCTAAAATTGTGTACAGGTGCAATAATCCATCTACTTCAGTTACAGTGCGTGTGGCTGTAGTGTTCAGTCTCAGTTACGAGGCTGAAACTCTGCATGAGTTCTGCCATCTACTGGTTGTTAAATGTACTACTGCTGTATTATTATCCAAAACGTTTTGTCCTCTGAAAATGCAGTAATACAGTAATAAATCAATAACCTATACAAACACGTTTAAAGCAACAGTATTTTGAAGTAATGTTTTATCAAGTTAATGTTTAATGTCATGCTGCAAATCCCCATGTATTTCTAGCACTGCTTGCCCTGTACTGTATAATTCAGAAGTTTCCATCTGTATTGCATCCAAAGCATAGATTGCATCCCAAAAACAGCTATCATACCAAATTTTGATTTTGCCTGTGCCCTCAAAAGTTGCCAACTTAATAATTTATTAATAGCCTACTCATGTATCGGTTTTAACATTCTGGAACAAGATACATAGATGCTTTCTACGTTTTGCTATGGACAGTTTATGATAAGCACCGAGGTATAGCAGGTTGTTAATTAACAAGCTGTATTGAAAAGTTGAGGCCTGTTTAAAGGTTTCTTGCTTTTATTTGATTTAGTCTTGCCTTTAACGTGTATTTCTTTATTTTGTAAGCTGTGACATAATGACTTAATTTGCATAAAACAGTTTTCATTAAAAACATCCCTGCCGAAACCCGGGATCGAACCAGGGACCTTTAGATCTTCAGTCTAACGCTCTCCCAACTGAGCTATTTCGGCTTCTCAGAAGTACAGATGCAATGTAGAATCATTGATACACGATAGAGGGCGACCTGGCCTCACGAAAACGGCGTTGGGATTTAAATGTTTTTTGATTTTAACTAAATTATATTAAAATGCAAAAACCATCCAAACTTCTAGCTGTGGCCTCTTTGTTTTCGTTACCTTACCTTTCTTTTACCTCTCGAAATTCACGGAGCAACCTTTAAACGCGAGGGAGACAAATTAAGCGATTTGATTTGACTACTAAAGATTGAACACGCCATTTGATTGGCGTTTAGAAAGATTTCATTTGCCGAGTAGTTGGTTGTCAAATTATTGATTTAGACCTTTGATTTACTGGTGAAAGATTGAACACGCCACACCACTGTTATCCAATGATAAGAGGGCGATTTCAGTTTACATAGGCTACTAACTTGTTGGGTGCAATATTGGATTATAACCGCAGAGGTGCCCTTGATCTATAGCTACTGTAGGTTTATAAATCGTCAAAATTAGATAGACTAGATTAAATTACATTACATTATTATTTTTTCTCACAAAAACTGTGTTTGATTTTAACATATATCAAAGGCAACTTTCCTTTTCCCAAACTTTCCCTCTTCAGTCCCCTTACAGGTTGTCTCATTGGAATTCCAATGAGACAACCTGCCTTTAAAATGCAAAATATATCAAAACTAGTAGCTGTGGCCTGTTTGTTGTAAGTGTAAGTGCTGCTGAAATACTTTTAACCTTACCTGTGCGACATGTGGATGTAGCCACCAGAGATCGGTCTAGCATAGGATGTTATGCACCAGGCACTATTGACAGCTATAAGAGATATTTGGATTGTTTCCCCATATTATTCATAGCAAATGAGCATTTTAGCATCTAGTGTCTACAAAACAGTTTCCTAAATTAGAAGGCTCAAATGACCTCTGATATGTGTGGCTACGCTTCTGTTGTTCTTTCAGTGTGGTGTAATATGCTGGTAGTACTATAGTACCATAAACTGCATGTTTAGGGTAACGTTAAGGGTTTTACAAAACCCACATGGATGTGCATTGACTCATGCAAATTCACACACACACACACACACACACACACACACACACACACACACACACACCCCTTTGCCTCATTGTTTAATCTTGGCTTTCATGAGGAGTGTTGGGTTTTAGATGCAGTCTCTGAGCAACAGAGGCCAGTGCACTGCACCCAAAGTCAGACATGATGATATTGAAATCAAGTTTAATGTTTGAGTTAGCTCTTATAGTGCTCAAGCCATCTCTCATATGATACTCCCCAGTTTGATTGCTAAGCTACTGGGACACACAGTGACAACAACCATAGAAATAACATTGATTTAATTATATTTCCATAGTAACAACACTATACACAGCTATTTATATCATTATTTACACAGCTGCTTTATAATCAAACAGGGCAAGGAACAACAGCATTGATTTGAAACACATCTGTATGTGTAATAATAATAATAATAATAATAATAACAGTGAACTTTATAAGTCGTAACCCAAAACATCTTTTGTAAACATCCATTACATTTATCAGAGCAACCCCAACATTTACCTTGAGCTGTACTTGTGCAAGTTATGATGTTCAAATCATAAAGTTCAAATCTGAGGGTGTCTTTGACAGGCTGGGGAAAGACAGTGGTCCACAGTTAGCCAGACATCAAGTTTGCATGGAGTCCATGATGGAAGAGGTCAGTTATGATGCAAGAGCCAGCAGATGCAGGCAGCATGTGCGGCAGATGTTGAACTAAGGGCAGAGAGGCCATAATTATATTTGTAGGCATTTTCACTAACCAATGAAGGGTCTGAACTGATGTTATTCAAACAGTGATTCGGTTTATCATAACTGTTTTATGGTGTCTAAATTCCCCCCAACATTGTCTGGTTGTTTTGAAGAGCACTGAACAGCCCAGCAGCCTTCCAGCTCATGCATCATCATATGAGCTTCTAATGCACAGTAGTACTGTACATTGTAATCATGCTGTTTGCCTCACAGTGGGGTTTCCCACTTCCTTTCAGTACTATATTTACCCTTTTAGCATTCACCAATACAAATCCTTTGCTGTTATAAAATCGGCATACTATACACAAGTTTATAATACAGGCCTACATATATACATTTTATTTCATTCATAATTTGTAGGCTCTGCACATGACCTTTGAGTTTAATTTTCTCATCTCTTTCTATTAAATTCAATGTGTGTGTTAACTTCAAACTCTACTCTGAAATGTTTTTTAAATCTATATCGGTTTTCACATTCTGGAACAAGATAAATAAATGTTTCCTATGGACAGTGTATGATAAGCACTGAGCTATAGTAGATTGATGATTAACATGGTGTAGTGTGAAGTTGAGATCTGTTTGAATATTGTTTACTTGTATTTAGCCTTGCGTTTGATTAGAAACTCAAACGTTTATGTCTTTGTTTTGATAGTTGTGACCTTAAGGTTGTGACATTATTATCTAAATGGCATAACAGCGTTCTTTTTGCATTAAAAGACTCCTGCCGAAACCCGGGATCGAACCAGGGACCTTTAGATCTTCAGTCTAACGCTCTCCCAACTGAGCTATTTCGGCTTGCATACCAACTAGGTGAAATGTGTAAGTATTATTATACTGTAGGTTCAACTTTAAAATGACTGTCTAAAGAGTTAACAATTTTCTCAGAAAAACTGTGTCGGAATTATACAGTTTTGAAATTTATTTATTTTTTATTTTACCTGGATTTGAAATTATATTAAAATGTAAAAATCATCCAAACTTGTAGCTGTGGTCTGTTTGTTTTCGTTATACCTAACCTTACCTTGTCTTTTCGTCATGAAGGATGAAATGTGTTGATGGTGCCGCTGTGTTTTAATGTGCTGGGTAATGTCATTTTTCCCCACCGTGTGCTACATTAAAATCAATGCGACACACCTTAGAAATAGCGTGGAGGTTGTCTATATGACTAGGTAAGATGCATGTAAATTGTTGCGCCCAACACTGTTGAAATGTTAAGCTATATTTCGATTTATTTGCGGGAACACCGCCTTCACCTGCCATTTTAATCGGCTCGTTTTCGGGTCTGAACTTTCCGCGAAGCTTGCGCAGAGATTCACTGCGCAACTGGGTTATAGGTTGCCAAGTTGAGGTGACAAACGGGTTGAAAATTGTAGGCTATATGGTGTGTGGATTGTGTGAATAGTATGCGTTTCATACAAGATATGGCAACTGGTCAACATTAGACAAACATATTGGTCCGATTATTTATAAAGGAGTTTGGGCCATGCAAATTATGGGAGTTTCCCGGGAGAAATAACAAACCGGGAGGGGTCCGGGAGATAGGGCAAAAAACGGGAGAAACCCGGGAAAAACGGGAGTGTTGGCAGGTATGGTTTAAAATGAATGTCTAAAGAGCTAACATTTTTTTTGTTTGGAATTATAATGTTATTTGTTTTTAAATTATATTAAAATGTAAAAATAATCCAAACTTGTAGCTGTGGCCTGTTTGTTTTCGTTATAGCCTACCTTACCTTTCTTTTACCTCTCGAAAACCATGGAGGAAAGTCGGCAGCTTACGCGACAGAGACAAATGAAGCGATTTGATTTCCAGGATTTAAATGTTATTTGATTTTAACTAAAATGATATCAAAATGCAAAAATCATCAAAACTATAACTGTGGCCAGTATGTTTTTGATATGTTTGAGTGCTGCTGAATTACTTTGCCCAGCAGGCTTCATCCCACATGGATGACCTTCTTTTTCCCATTCTGCAGAAGTCTGTATCGCCTCCCTCCCACGCAACAAAAAGCCCAAGTTTTCAAACAGCATGCTGGCAGCTTTTCAACTAATACGTTCACTATAGCTCTCTGGGAGGAGCATGGCATGAACACTGCAGGTAGGCTACTGGAGGTGCTCAGTGCCTACTGAGGGCACCCATACTGAACATGGGTGCACCCACTTGAAACAGTAAAGGATGGCTTCTCATCAGAAAGCATAAAGCCAGTTCAACAGTGAAGTTTGCTTTCACGAAGCCAACAGTGACACGATAATGCTAAAATTAACATACAAATTGTACCGCCTACACACTATATAATTGCCTACTTTCTGGTTGTTATAAGTGCACAATCGTACGCAACTTGCAGTCCATTTTTAAAACAGACCTCATAGAATCACAATAAATAAACATGAGTATCCTATATGTTTATTTATTGCAACAATGTGCTTGTGTCTATGGAGAACGTGATGTTCTTTAGCTCAGCAGTATATCACTGTGTCCCTTCCAGTACCAAGGGATTAATCATGTGAGCTATATGGACAGGGTGTACATTGTCCTCATGCTGTTGTAGGTTTCATCGTAAGTCAAAGTCTTTATGTGGCAAAATGCAGTTATCACAGCTACACCCGAGGCCAAGGCTTTTTTTTATTTTTTGCAATCCACAAACTCATCGCAGAAAGCATACAGTACATGAATTCAAAAAGACATGAGTACAGGACGAAGGCATGAAATACAGACCTCAGTTTCCAATTTCATTTTTATTCATATAATTCAACATTGCATGGTGATACAGTCACATAAAAACAACACCATGAAGAAAACTTAGCATATTCTTGGTGTACATACGATATAATATATATTTGTTTCATGTGTTTACATTCAAGAACACATCAATTGTGTGTGTCATATATTACACAACCTCTGAAATGAGCCCCAGTGTGTGTACATCATCAGAACGGGGAACACAAGTCCTATAAAAAATCCTACAATCTGTTAGTGCTCGGCTGTAGTGACAGGTTGAGTTGACCCATGGGACCACATGTTTGGATGAGCCAGCTGCAACTGAAACACTCTAAATCTAGAAAAGTCAGTCTATAATCACATACAGACCAAGTGACTTGTACTGCTGATTTCACATTAAATACATTTTAACCTGGTCAATATTTACAACATGTACATTATTGTTATTTCAAAGGAGTAATGCATGCTTTATAGTATGCCAAAACCCCAAACTAAACCACAGTGGAAAATTAAATATAATGCAATCCAAAAGAATTGACCTGCAATGAATAATATTTGTTTTTTTAAGGTTGTAAGTATCCTTTTTGTTTTGAGAATGTGTCAGAGAGGTGTTGATTGAACTCGGTTATTATATTATATATATTATTATATTCTATAAGATTGTCATTTTTGGTGATGCACTGGACTGCATTATATTAAAAGGTTTTCCTGTTATTTCTCCTTCATCTGTCTATTTTACAGTATTATAGCTACTTCAGCACAGCCAGCTGACTTTACCACATAATTCTGTCAACATTTAAGAAATCATTAAATAGATTTCTTTTTTTTTTTTACTATTAGCAGTAGTTAGCAGTTTGGGCAAAGAGGCATTGCTAAAAGAGTTAGATGAGACGTTTGATAGCACTTTCATGTGTGCATACATGGCCGTGTCCGAAATCGCATAGTATCAGTACGTACTTAATATGTATACTATTGTTCAACATACTTTTGTGTGAATTATCAGTAGCCCATGTATCTTTTAAGATGCACTGAGCTGTAATTACCACGTCACTTTCTGAGAGCTCTTGCCCGTTGGAGACATGTAACCATGGTAACCCGTGCCCCCTTCAGCTCTACCTGCATCACCAGATAATGCTTACATTACTGAAAAAGGTAAGCAACTAGTCCAATGGTCGCAGATTTCTAACAGAAATGTAAATTGAAGCGTTATTGACATAGAGAGGCAAAGTCCCTCCCCTTCTGGTGGACCACCATTGGACCTTATTTTGGGGGGGAAAAACATGTACTGTAGTGCATGGGGAGAGAGAAATCATTTTTTTATCCCGTTTGAATTGAGCCATGATATAGCTACACATATGATGTTTGCCAATTTAAAAGATCATTTTGCAGTCTCAGTTTCTTGTAAAACTGTTGAAGTATAAGAATGGAAGACTACTCACCCCAAAGTCGCACGAGTGACGTCTCGCTAAAGCTACAATGCCTGTGTGTTTTGTACAGGAATGTAATGATACTGACACAAGCAACAGGTCTTGCTTGTTCTTTTGCTTCCCGGCTGATAAAAAGACACTGGATAAAACACATCAGTTAAGATAATGTTACATGTGTTGTAGAAAAGATCTAAGCTAGCTAGCTAGACGAGATATGTAGTTTACTTAGCTGTTTCACACAAAAGTGGTACTACGGAAAACTGACTTTCTTCACTTGCAAAATTCTTATCTTTTAAATTGACGAAATGTTTGTGCTAAGCTAAGCTGTTGGCTGAAGCTTCATATTGATTGTACACACAACCGTGGTATCAATCTTCTCATCTAATTCTCTGCAAGAACGCCAATAAGCCTTTTTCCCAAAATGGCCTTTAATCAATGTGCTTACTTTCTCCAAGTAGTATATGCAAAACATCAATAAGACATTGCACCATTTGATACAAATTTAAGAGCAAAAGAGTTGCATTTATATGAAAGAGCATTGCAAGATTTTATGTAAACACTGTAACATTGAGAGTTTAGTAACTACTTATGATAAAGCAAAACTGCATTTAATAATTCACACTAGCCTTTTATTGTTCTCTGACTTATTCACCTCCTACACCCGGAAACATTTACATCTCATCATTCTATCATCTGTGTCTTGCTTGTGAATATCCAGCATGATCTCTTTTTAGTTCAAAATACACATATACTATCACAGCAGAACTAAGACAGAGACAATATTGAATACATTCAAAGAGTTTGATAAGTATTTATTTGTTCGAAGTGTCAATGTTTATTTTAAAGCTGCCTGGGGGCATTTGAGTGGGTGGCAGACCAGTTTATCTGCTGCTAAACACATTCTTTGGAGCAGTTAGGTAAGCACCACTATGATAATGCTCTATTATACAACTCCATTTGTTAACAGACTTCACAATTTGAAAGAGTGCAAATTATATACAGTTTTGTGTTTGCTGTTGTATGATTTTCTTCAGCAGCAGAGGCTGTGTGCACCACAGTGACGACAACATCCTGCTCTCACTGATGCCTGAGGTGAACATTAGCTCTGTTAAGCATGGGCTTTCTGCTGGTGGTTACATTTAAACATCTCCCAGAGGTGGAAATGTGTTTTTCACATACTGGCTTCACGCACCAGTGAGTTTCATAATAGAACACACCTGCAACTCTATCCTGCTTTTTAATTGTACTAGCCCGGCCCATGTGTGTCAGTCTCAGAGGCCCTCTGCCAAGCAGCGGTCAGTACCTTTGCTTGCTTCCAGCCGCACCTGCCGGCTGCTTTTTCTGTTCTCCACCCAGGAGTTGTGTATGATGGTGCCCCCTGGTGAAGGGTCTACCTGGAGCAGGGACACTACCCTTTTCTTAACCTTAGCACGGAGCGCACGGCGTAGCTTCTGTCGGGTGAAAGCGTAGAGCAGAGGGTGGGAGACAGTTGTGCCGTAGGCCAGGGCTAAGAACCAGAGGCGTAGGCTGACCAGGGCGTCACTGGGGCCTATGCCCAGGATTAGCATGTTGGTCACAGAGAGGGGAGCCCAACAGCCCAGAAAGGTGGTGATAATAATGAGGGACATCTTGAACACCCGCCTCTGCCGCTCGCGTCGATCCCTGTGTCGCCGCACTGCCCGCCTCAGGGCAATGATGGCCGACACAGAGGCCTGGACACTCGTGGTGGGCATTGCGGTCGCAGCGCCTGTGTCAGAGGTGACTAGTGGAGCAGAAGAAGACAGCGCAGGCGGGGAGGTCGCTGTGGGGGTGGGGGAGGAGGAAGGGATGAGGGGAGGATGGCTGAGCTGTTTAGTACCATCTGTGGTGCACTGCTCCCCTCCTACCTCCCCACCACTATTATTCATTCTGAGCCCCACCTTTTTTTTCTGTCTCTTGTGGGGCCCCCTGAACTGCTGGCCCTTCTTCATGTGGGAGCCAATGCGGATGTTTAAAGCCCTCAGAATTCTGGAGTAGGTAAACAGCATGACTGCCACTGTGGTGAAGAAGATGGGTACCTGCAGGATAAGATGGAAATACATACCCAGGCCTGTGTGGTAGTCCTGCCCGCCAACACACAGCAGTGTCTGGTTACGCCACGCTGGCACCACGGTGGAACTGATACCATGTGAGGACAACGACAAGCGTGTCACCTTCCCTCTCTCCTCTGCTCCTTCTCCACTGGACCACTGCACCTCTAAGAATGGGATAAAAAACACAGCTACCGAGGTGACCCAAACGGCAGCCAGGAGCAGCGTTGCTCTACGTGTGGTCAGCAGCCTGTTGGCAGGCCGCACTGAGATGTCATATCGGTCCAAGCTGATGACCAGGATGTTGATGGCTGTGGATATGCTGGCAAAGGTGACACATGCCTCGTGGAAGCAGCAGAGCAGGGCCAGGTTTGGTCCTGGAGGCAGCAGCACAATCACCAGAGTGAGGGGCAGACACAGCACACATACCGCCACATCCAGCACATGCAGATTGACAGTCACCATATTGCTCACCGAGTCCACTAAATTGGATTGAGAGAAGTAGAGCACCAGCACCGTCAGGTTGCTGCTGAAACCCAACACTAGCTCCAGCATGAGGAAGGAGGTGAGTGACACCTGGAAGCCCAGCGAGTATGGCGTGTACCAGGACGCCGGGCTGCTGGGCAAGCCCCCTCCTTCATGCTCCTGAAGGACTCCCATTCCCTCCAGGCCGGCCACCGTCCCGAGCCAGTCACTGGAGGCTGGGCCTGGGGTGTAGCTGTCAGTCTCCATGACGACCTCTCAGCCCTCATATATTGTATCTGTCACACTGTTGATGAGCTCCCATGATGCACCAGGCTGAGCCTCCATGATGCAGGGATGAATAACAGCTTGGTGACAGCGCTGGGAAGACAGGAACACAGTCCAGACAGATGAGAAATGAAATGTCGAGGAGAAAACATGTCAGACATCTCAACATTACTTTGGATAGAAAAGTCAAAACAGACCCATGTTGACCAAAAGAAGAAAATCTATCTATCTATCTATCTATCTATCTATCTATCTATCTATCTATCTATCTATCTATCTATCTATCTATAGATTGATTGTTATAAATATGCATATATCATCCAGCGTCTGCAGGTTGAACAGGTGCTGCATTATGCATCAATCCAGCCTTCAATCTGTCTCCTATCAGTATCCCTGATTACCATTTAGGCTCAGCCACAGCCTGAGACCTGCACACAGGCTGTTAGAACCGCAGGCCGCCACAATAGGCCATCAGTATGTGTACTGGAGCTCAGGGGAATGGGCTTTTGAATGAAGATAAGTAATCAGACCAATCAACAGCCCTCTCAGTGGATCAGTAAAAACAACACATTCAGCAACGGACACAAAAAATTGGTTACAATCTCTAGTCTGCCAGCTGTAGCAGACCACATGATTTATGTGAAATCCCTCTACTGCCAAAAGAGTATATTTATTACATAAGTGTTGGAATGTTAACGTGAACATAAACAAAAATGTAAACATGCTTTTAGGGGGAGTTCCTGTACATGCTGTAACTATTTCTTGACAAACAACAATCTGTCTGCCAAGCACATACTGTCTGTGCAGCATCTCCGTTGGTTGACCAAAAAACTCACTGTAGCAACAGTGTTATTGGTCCAGAAATAGAATTAGTTACACCACTCACGACGCTGTAAAACCACAAATTGTTGTTTTCATATTTCATATTTGTGTGCTGATAACACAAACTGATCTTTAGTGATCAAAGTGATCTTAAGAGGTGGTGGTAGGCATATGTGTGTTGTTTTGAAAGAGCTAGGCTAGCTACTTTAAACAAACTATTGCTAAACTAATTACGTTACGACTCTAGCTTTATACTGTACATTACAACCCAAACATGGGCTACATTCACACCGCAAGTCTTAATGCTTAATTCGGATTTTTTGCTCAGATCCGATTTTTTGTTTGGCTGTTCACATTACCTTTTAAAATGTGGCCTATATCAGATTCCAGTGTGAACTGTTTGAGGTTTCGAACTGACCCGCATGCGCAAAAGAACAATAACAATGATATCAGATGCAGCACGCTGTTGCGCTAAAGTTAGGAAGGTTATGGAGGAAGTAAGCATTTGACACTGCAGCCACGTTGTCCTGTGTCCCCGTTCTTCCATCTCGTTTGCTATTTTTTCAAAAACGGAGCAGTTACAGTATGATCCTTCTAGTTTTGATTAAATTGAAGTATCTCCCCATACACTAATTAGGTCTAACAGCTCACTCTCCCTCCATTGACCTGCTCCATCACTGTTCTCCAAGTTTAGTACTTCAAGTTTTTAATTGTACTGTCTGTGTCTAGGGCTAACTCCCGCAGGCGCATACTTGTGACAAATGTCGATGTAGATTGACATTTGTCATGTGTGACAGTGATCACACTGCAGCCACATTGAAGAAAAAGTCTGACCTGGTCATTTGACCCCAAAAAAATCAGATTTGGGCCACTTTTGCCTGCAGTCTGAACGTAGCCATGAACAAACATAACTCTCCCAAAATTTCAAATTGTTTCTTTAAAAGACCTTGTAGCACCTATAGTCTACAGATGTTTCAGTCCCTTTGTTTAGACATTTTTTAGTATTTTGTTAAAGGCACAAGTACTTCATGAGAAAGAGAGAGAGAGAGAGAGAGAGAGAGAGAGAGAGGGAGAGAGTGTGAGAGAGAGAGAGGTGAGAGAGTGAGTGAGAGAGAGAGAGAGAGAGAGAGAGGGAGAGAGTGAGTAGAGAGAGAGAGAGAGAGTGAGTGAGAGAGCGAGAGCGAGAGAGAGACAGAGAGAGAGAGAAAGAGAGCGCGAGAGAGAGAGAGTGAGAGAGAGGGAGCGAGAGAGAGTGAGAGAGAGAGAGAGCGAGAGAGAGGGAGAGAGAGAGAGAGCGAGAGAGAGGGAGAGAGAGAGAGAGCGAGAGAGAGAGAGTGAGAGAGAGAGAGAGAGAGAGAGAAAGAGAGGGAGAGAGTGAACCTGGTTTTAGGCTTGATGATCCAATCCATTGTTTTGAATTCTGGTTGTGGTGATTAAGGGTGGTGGCTCTAACTTATTCTTTAGTAATAATGGCATGAAATGGACAAATGCACAAAAAAAACCTATTTACAAGTGTTGACTTCAATTAAATATCAACCAACAACTAGACTGCTGTCATTCAGTGCTGCAGCTCGCAGGTCATTGATGACTTTTGTCGTGCTTTTTTGTTATAGCTGTTAGACACAGCCTGTTGGTACACAGGCACCCAGACAGTACCTTACTGTTGTATTGACAACCACAGGATTAAAGGCAGTGTGCACTGTGCAGAACACAGCTGATTAGAGGGAGGCCACTGATTGCACCTGTGGGGAATCAATTGAATGATTAAAATCACAGCTTCCTTTCCCCTAAAATCATTAAAAGGTGACCATTCCAGCATCAAGTGTTTAAAACATTTGTTGACGACCCTACAGATCTAACAGATCAACTCTTATCTGCTGGCAACAAGACATTCGGTTGAGCGATGGACTCTCCCAGTTTCTGTTGCCACGGAAACCCTACTACAGTTCTGGCAGAGGTGCTATAGTATCAAAGTGTGTGACACTGAGCTCGTTGGTGATGCCATGCTAGTGACAGGGAGATAGTAGAGAAGTAGAGTTAAAACATCTCTCAACTACAAAAAAGCTTGAAACGTGTTACATCCATACAAAAATGATAAGGGAAAATGATAAGGGAGAAAAAAACAAATTCACATACTGACATACAAGATGTCTGTTTGTATGTTGACTTTCATGTGTTCCTGTTCAGCAGAATGGGGGAGGAAAGGGAAGTCCCCTAAGATCAACAGCAGAGCAATATAAGCCAATTACAGACTTCATGGAAACAAGAGGCAAGTTTCTACAGAACTGTTTAAGCTAGCGAGGAAACCGTGGGCAGATTTATGGTTTAGCTTAAAACGTTTTTTAAGACAGAGATATCTCATGGGGTTGTAAGGAGAAATGAAAGGAGAGATACTGGAGAAAGTAAAGTTTAAAAAAAAAACTTTGCTTAACTCATTTTGGAGGTTTCCAGCTGCTCCATTCGTGAGCAGACTGATTTCCACTAGGGGTGCACCGATCCGATATTAAGATCGGATATCCGTCCCGATATTGACAAAATAGCTGGATCAGGGATTAAGAAAAATTAACAGATCCACGGGCCGATCCAGTTTTGTTAGTTTTTTCCCCTCTGTCGCGCGCGTGTCGCATGCTGGAAGAGTTGAGTGTACAAATAAATAAGAATCCAATACATTACATCTATGTTATTTTGTCTTAGTTAGGAAAGTAATGTTCAGTTAGGAAAGCCTGGTGCCTTTAGTCTCTTCCACATGGTGGAAGGAAGGTATAAGGTGGAAGATCGGTATCAGGTATCGACAGATACACAAAGTCCAGTCATCGGTATTGGTATCGGGACTGAAAAAGTCAGATTAGCACATCCCTAATTTCCACCAGAGGCTGGAACTGCAGAGTGAAGATAAGGGGGCATGGGAGTGGGGAGTGGGGAGGGAGGGGGGTTGTCAATCGAAAATGTAGAGAAGTGGTGGATTCTTGTTTAAAAGAAGGCATGCATCACCTGGAAGTGGGACATCTGAAAAACAGGCTGGAAACCTGAGACAGATTACAGAAAATGTGAGGGAAGGAAGTAGAAAAGAAGTGTGAGCCAGGAGCCTGGTAAACACGATGTCCCAGTGGGCAGAGATGGCAGCTCTTTTTTCCACTCTAAAGTCCTATGTCACTAACTGCTGCTGGTTTCCTGGTTGCTTTGGTTGGTTGGTTTCCTTGTCCCAAAAGACTCCACTTACGATTGCCTGAGTGAAAAGCATGATGCATGCACGGGTAAGATGCTAAGCACAGAAAAAGTGGACAGATATCGCCAATCTGAAAATTGCAGCGGAAAAGCAATCCGGTCATCGAATGGAGACTGGAGCTCTATGATACACAGGTTTTCCTGTAATATAAGCATTAATGGTTTGGCTGTGCTAAATTTAACTCTCGCCAAAATGCAAAATTTTAAGATTTACCGTATTTTCGTTTTTCGGTCAAATGGCCTTTTGAATGGGAGTGCTAGGGGCACTTTTATGATCGCATCAAAATCACTATTTACTATTTTAACACTAAGAAGGCTCGACACAACATGAAACTTTTCTCCAAGTATCACCAGGGTCTCTACACCTTAACAAAAGCACTGAGAACATTGTTTGTGTACCCAGAGTTTACTAAAAAGAAAGGTTTTGAACAACTCACCGTAGCTCTTGTTGTTTCCGGCCACAGCCATTTTATCAGTCAAAAACCATCAATTTCCGAATGCAACATAACAGGGAGGAGAGTAAAGATGGAAAGCTCCTAAAGCTTAGTTCCATATAAATGCACAGATTATTTCTTGTTTTGTCGTTATTGAAAAACAATACTGACCTCGTAGTTCAAAAAGGAGCCTCATATGGAGTCCGTTCATTCGCATTCGGATATCGACTCGTTTTTGACTGCCGAGGTGGTAGTGGCCGGAAACAACAAGAGCTACGGTGAGTTGTTGAAAACCTTTCTTTTTAGTAAACTCTGGGTACACAAACAATGTTCTCAATGCTTTCGTTAAGGTGTAGAGCCCCTGGTGCTACTTGGAGCAAAGTCTCATGTTGTGTCGAGCCTTCTTAGTGTTTTAAAAATAGCTATTTTGAGGCTAGCATAAAAGTGCCCCTAGCACTCCCATTCAAAAGGCCATTTGACCGAAAAACGAAAATACGATAAATCGTAAAAGTGGCGTTTCCGTCCTAATTGGGCTTTTAAACAAAAGTTTGACTCGGGTACATTCACAAAAAGACTCTAGGTTGCATTTTGGCGAGAGTTACACTTTAAGAATGTTGTCCCTCTTTGAATCTGAGTGATCTTAGGCTTTGCAAAGCACTTTTTTTATTTCCAAATCCAGATAAAACCTTGTGAGAAAGCAACTCCACCACTCCTGATAACTAACTGTCAGCCAGAGGCAGGCGAGTGTGAAACCAGGTGCCTTTCTTAAGATGGCTTCCTAATTATGTCGCCTTTGAGTTTCCAGTTTGAATCCTTAATTTAGAGCCTTCTGAGGCTAACACTTGCTAGATGGGAATTTTGGTACCACTCTGGTATGCATCTTCTCATCTAAATCTTGGCTAAAAAGCAAATTTAGCATAATGTCAACCTATAGCTTTCACCAAAATGCACCCTAAAACACAAAGCTATGTGTGCTGTACCTTTGGCACATTTTGTTGTTTGATAATAAACTGATGTTAATCTTGGTCATATCTACAGTTGATGCCTGTATTTTTAGTGCAAAATGCAAATATGTACACATTACCATGTGCAATATGTACACATATTCATGTCATTCTGTACAGCACTTCTACATCACATCTGAGTCCTAATCTTTCATTTTTGATTCAGTTAGGAGTGTCTCTGTCTTTCGTTTTGATCTCCTTTCAGCTCTTAACCTGTTTGGGCTACTTTGGGATTTTGTTTATTGTCAATGTTATTCAGGATAATCAAGTTGAACATTAAAAGTTTTCAGTGATTTAGAAGCAGTAGAAACAGAAACAGTAGACATCAGGTTCTGCTAACAAACTTAAAAAGCAAGAACTTCTTTCTGCATCTAGTTTTACACCAACGTTCAACAACCACAAAGGTGAAATCCTTTATAAAGAGGAACAGCAATTTCTATTTTTACTTCTCCACCTAAATGATTCACGTTTCGTTTTATGATTCAATAGTCAGACTTGAATGCAATAATTTAGAACTGGTTGCTGCAAATTGTAGAATGTAATTCTGGGATATGTAAAAAAAAAAAAAAGGTGTGGAAAAGTGAAATAAATGTTTTAAATTATAACAATTTACAGTGCATTAAAGCCTCAGCAAGAGGGTTAATTCACAAACTGGTACACCACATCCAAAGCTACCACTTTCTACACATATCTAGGTGATGCCCTACAACTGTTTCCCCGCTGGTAGGGAAGCCAGAAAATATGTGACAAGAGACTGTCTAACATGTATAATTGAACAGCGATCACATCAGCATTCCCCCGGAGCGGCAGCACAAAGATTAAAATACAGTGAAGATAATCTTAATATTCCTGTGAGACAAGCTGATGTAACAGGTTGTCAAAATGATATATAGTGAGACAATAGAAATGCTGAAGAAAGGTACACGAATAGTAACGGGGAATACAGATTTAATGTAGGATTTGTATGGGAATACTGTGAAAAATTGTGTTTTAATCAACCACACTAAAAAAGGATCACGATTAAATCAAATCAAGCAACAAGTGTTTGATATTTGACTCTTTTCTCTCTCAGTGGAAACCTAAGCAGAACCAGACACCGCTGAGTGCTAACACTGTAATTAAAACAAAAAACCTTTCAATTGTATTCTGTCACTAATAACGTTCATATTACTGTAATGTTAAAGCTTTGCAGTTGTGGAATGTAACTAAGTACATTTACTCAAGTACTGTAATTATTCAAATGTTTAAGGTACTTTATTTTTATGTTACTTTATTCTTTTACTCCACTACAATTCAGGGCCAAATATTGTACTATTCACTCCACTTCATTTATTTGACAGTTTTAGATACTAGCTACTTTGCAGATTTAGATTATGAACACATATACATATTAATTAAACAAATTAATAAAATGAACACAATGATCAGGGTGGGCATTTAATGATTATATCTATCTATATACATTTTTTTGTCTACTTTAGGTTAGGTTAGGTTGATGAAATAAAGTGGACCACCACAAAATTTGGCAGAAACTTGATTTTAACAAGACATGACTCATCAGGAAAGCAGTGCACAAGAATAGAAAGAACAGCATTTAAACCTGAGAGTCTTTAGTGTGTATATATATATATATATATATATATATATATATATATATATATATATATATATATATATATATATATATCTACACACTCCCTCTGTGCAACACCCACCAGCATGTGTGTTAGCACAAGGGTAAAAAAACATAAGCTGTCTATTTGAGCACTCTCTCCAGTCACCATGACATGACGGAGACAAAATGTCAAGTCAAAGCACTTGCAGGCCACTGCTCAACCTCGGCACAGTTGGCCTGGGAGAGCAGCACATACATATTACTACATTAGTGCACACACACACACACACACACACACACACACACGCACGCACACACACACACACACACACACACACAAACACACACACACACACACACACACACACACAGATGTACAACAGGACACTTGCTGAGTCTAAGTGCTCTTGTAGCTGTAGTATAAATACAGATAGGACAAACGTATCAACTGGAGCAGCCTTGGAGTGTATTACAGGGTTGTAAATGTAAGGGATTATTTTCTCTGCCAGCAGATGAAATGTAAAACAAATATGAATTGAATAAAGAATCCCCACTGAATCTAACTCCCAGCTGCTTGTCTGTCATTAACAGGCCAACTCTTTGTGGCATGACTCCGACCTGAGTGACATTACATTTATCATTTTCAAGATTAGTATCATCATGTAAACTGTAAAAAGTATTTTAAATGCAAATTAATAGTTCTATACAGCTAATATGTCCATTGTCTGCATAGTTATATAGACCCATAATGGGAAACGGGATTATGCAAAGCCCTACTGGGACCGCACACACACAATTTTAAATAATCACACTGTCGAAATTAAAGCTGGTGGTTTGACAGAACAATCTAAACTCAAGGGTTGCTGCTGTTTCCACAAATATGTCCAAAACAGGCTTAATCCTCTTTTGAAAAATGGAAAAGTATTCACAATAGCTGCAGTATCATTATAGTTTAGATTTCTATAACTCATATTCTGTTTGTTCTTTATTTGTGTATGGCCTCCAAAATATTTAAAACTTTGTTAAACAAAAAAATGAGTTGCCAGTTCTACAACACATACTATTATACTATATAATACTGTATGTCTTATGATCTATATAAAGAAATAAACACATGCTGCGTCCTGACACTCTGAACTCTCACTGCTGTGTTAACAGCAAGGGTGCGAGCAGGGTCAACGGTCCTCTTCATTCTGATTGGTTTATTGAACCTCTGTCCAGGGTTTTTACATCCCTTAATTGTGGCCGGAGGAGCAGCTGTAAAAAGCAAGCTGGACGGCATGAAATATTAAGAAATACAGAGTGCTTTAAAGGGAACATATGAGGGAGAGTAAAATCAAGCTAACCCTCAGCTTCTATAGGAGACTCATCTTTAATCAATGTGTCTCTTAGGGCGCTGACAGAGCCGATTATCGGCCGTCGGACCGTCTGGCGAGGTCGGTGACTCGAGTCTGTTCGGTGTGTTCCGTGCCGTCGTCCGTCCGAGGAGCCGTCGGCCTTCATTTGGGCCGACCCGATATGCTCAGTTGGAGACAGGGCAGTCGGGACTCACCCGGAAATGGCGAGCAGATGAGCCTCTCATAATCTGACGAAAATCTTTTAAATTGACCTTTGTCAATCTGAAATGAAGACAGATTCAGCAACTGCACGGCCTATTTCTCGCTTAAAATGTTTTCAGAAACACGTTTCGGTGAACTATTTTAGTACAATATGAGTATTCTCGTATACTCATATTATAGTCGTATTCTGAACAAGCCGCCATGACAGCCTGGCTGTGAATTTCCGGAGAAAAAAGACCCACGTGACGCGTTCGTCCTATCAGCTGCCGGTTTTCAATTTCTGGAGATGTATTACGTTTCGCGCACGCGCAGAGCGTACGCTTGAGTCGGCGTCTCCTCAGTGTGTTTTGAGGCATTTTTTTTGGACCTCGGGGACCCGACTGATCAGTCCGACGAGGAGAAGTCTGATAGATAACTTGCACATATAGTGAGTGAGTGCACCTATTACCATTTTAGTCATTTACCAGAATACACTACAAATCCATTATTCAGACAGACTCTGCAACAACGGGCAATTCAGGCTCGAGCAAAGCCTCCAGGCTCTCACTGAGGACCTTTGTGTTGTCCTGTGACCTGAATGATTGACTGCTGAGCTGAAATATGGACCTGAAATAGTCAGCCATTGAAAACTTAAGCTTGGGGAAGAAGCAAGTGGGGGAAAGGAAGAAATAGAGACAAGAGAAAAGAGAAAAGGTGTGTTTCAACCGACAGATGGATAAATGCTCAACAGAAAGCCATTTAATGAAAAATGATGAGGTTACTTAAGAAGGGGGCAATGAGAAGACAATTTATCCATGTGTGTGTTAGCTGGCGACAGCAAGGGAAGAGAGGGGATGATGATGTTGTATTGACACGCACACACACACACACACACACACACACACACACACACTTTCTGTCTTCAGCAGGATTTGCTTTCCTTCTTTTATGTTCACAATCAAAGCTGTCCACAGAACACGGGGACGGTGTGGCAGAGGAGACGCAGCTCAGACCCAAACGCTTTCATCAAGACTTCTCTCTTTTTTCTTTTTTCTTTCTTCCACCCCCACACTGTTGCAACCAACCCCTCCGCCTGCTGTGTCTTAGTTTCACTTTCATTGTCTTTATTTGTCCCTCTATACATCTCTCTTTTTAATTTGTTGTGTTCTTTGACATAAAACACTGTTGCTTGTGACAGCTGAGAGAGAAACTGCATGATACAGCATATGGATTGTACGGGAGTATAAATCGGAATGATTTGATTCTGTGACGGCAGAATGCATTTCCGAAATGCTGAGCAGCATATTGTCCCATCTGTCAAAACTGGATACAGTTCGCTTCACTGGCTTTCCAAGGGCTTTACAAAACACAACACCAGCATTAATACTAGCAACGATAACTTTAATTTAAAAGTATCTACCAATTATTTTCTCGATTAAACGTTTGGTCTAAAAAATGAGTGAAGTTACAATTTCTCAGAACCCAAGGTGATGACTATAAAGTGCTTGTTTTCCCCAACCAACCTGTAAAAATATACTGTCGTTGAGATTGAGAAACTGAAACCAGATAGGCCTGTTTTTGTGCATTGTACTTTGCAGATACATTATCATCATCAAATTGTTGACAAAACTTGATAACCACATTTTGGATGAAATAAGTCAAAATAGACCTGCAGGGAACAAAATTATTTTAGCGTATACCTTAATCTGTTTCGTATTAAGGTATACTGTGCATAATTGTAGTGACTTTAAAGGTTATTTAACAGACCTGTGGCAAGTCCCAAAGGTCTCTTATGCCATTCATTCTGCTTTGATAAATGAATGATTAAGGTTTAACCAGGGCTGTAGTACATGATAGAAAAGTCAGATGTTTTACTATTGTCTTGGACTTGTCTTGGACTTCGTTGGTATTTGGACTTGTCTCTGACTCGGCCTTTGGACTCGTCAATAGTCTCGTTGGTCTCGACCGACTCCAGCACTATATGCTTTGTTTCTAAAGTGACTTCCTTCAAAACTAAACCATTGATGAAGGGCGCTTGTTCAGAAAACGCGTAGTAGTTTCATTCAAAATCCATCAAGAACGGGCATTGGTATTGGTCGCCTGGTATACGCCTGGATATACCTCAGTCATCAGGCATCAATCAGTTTCATTTTGTCCACAGACGTAATGTCAGTGAGCACTTTGTACTATGAATTCTTCAGGACAAGTAATAAGTTCAATAATGGGAACGTTTCACTGTTTTTTAGTGACACCTTTGTTGCTTGTTATTTGTTACATTTTCCATTGGCAGTCCAGAATGTTCTTGTTACACCAGTATAACATCTAAAATGTGAAGTTGCACTTCAGTTTTATGTGACTTAATTGAAATTGTTATACTTAAATAATATGGCTTTTTTTATCCTACGTTGCTCTGCACTTGCTTTTTCTATCATTACAAATGGTAATAAAGCTAAATGATCATCTTAAAATAGAAGATACTGTCTCTCACATCACATGAATTATGAACAGGTAAGAAAGTGCTCTTGAAGAGGATTCTTTTTGTTCTGTCTCGGTCTTGACTGTCTATCATTTGGACCCTGCCTTGACTTGGACTCGAACCGCTTTGGACTCGGTCTTGACTCAGTCTCGACTAGTCCTGGTCTTAGCCTTGTCTTGGACTCCACAAAGGTGGACTTGACTACAGCCCATGGGTTTAACTATGTAATTAAAGTAGTATATGTTTTTATTCTTACCTAAAACTGATCAGGAAGGGGAGATAGAACCATATCAGCAACTATCAGACCCTGACGGGCAGTGAGAATAGATTACGAGAGGTTTAAGGCATTTTATAGATATTTGAAGGCATGTTTGGCCCCTCAGCTGTTGCCACACAAATGCACAAATGCAAAACATCGCAAACACACACACACACACACACACACACACACACACACACACACCATCCAAACAGACAACCAATATTTGATAGGCTGCAGTAGCCTATGCATGGTAAGATGTTTCCAGCGGACTGCAGTGAACTCCCTCAGGAGCGTGGGAGAAATACACAGCCTCAGAGCCCGTAACTGTGTCAAGCACACTCCCACATACAGCCCGTGGTTTCTAATAAAACCCTGATTCCTCTGCTAAATCGATATTTCGTGGAGCTCTGACTGCCAAACAGCACACAGAGCGGTGTGCTGCTGTGCACTGCAGGTAGCCATTCTCTCATCAAATAAACACATTAAGTTTGATATGATATGCATATTACCAACACAGTGTTTCCAGTTTATAAAGATTTTGTTAAATATCTACACTTAACGTTAGGCCTATAATTAAATAGACCAACGCTGCGTAAAAGTTCAACTAAGGCAAAACTAATTAAACAGCGCCTATATCCGTGAATTTGAGTGCACGTTCCTATCACACGAAATGATTTAATTGGCAATTGAAGTTATTGTTGGACTGGATAGGTGGGGGGTATACACCTGCGTGCCAACTGTTTGCCAAACGGCTGCGCAATTTTTCACTAAAATGTCTTTCTCAGACTAACGGCTGCACGAACAAAAACTGAGATGCTGCAAAATAAAAATAAAAACACATGGATTATTTAGCAAACCTGCACTCTTACCTCTTGAGTCGGAGCCGTGCGCTCAGTGATCCATGCCTGCAACCTGTGTGCTGATGGGAAGCGTTCCTTCTGCCCTGTGGAGCAGCCGAGCACATGCTCAGCAGCAACAGCTCCACCAGGGACCACCGACAGCAACACAGCTCAGTGGGACGGGCGGGAAGAGCTCAGGCTCCTGCTGGATGCACAGAGGACCGTGCTGTCAGGATGACTTCAGCTGACTGACTGGAGGAGGAGGGATCTAGTATCGAGGTCATTTAGATTAAATTGGCTCAAAACTCCGAATTTGTCTGTGATGCTGGTCTTGTCTTTGAGGAGGTACTTTAGAACTTTAAAGCCCCAGTCAGAACTTTTCCGTAATGGGGTAGATGAAAATTCACATTTTTATAAAGGCTATATAGCCTAGACCAGGGGTCAAGGAGAGACCCCTACTACATACGGTTGTGTTCAGAATAATAGCAGTGTGTTTAAAAAAGTGAATAATGCTCAAAATCCTTAGACTAGCTTTTAATTCCATAATATCAACACATAGGGAACACTGCACATTCAATTCCAAATCAAAACATGACCAAAATTGATCAAGTTTGTGTTATACCTTTACAGAAAGTGAAGAAAAAGGGATTATTAGCAGTATTTGCATTTTTCTTTACAAACTCAAACATTTACTGTATAAACTGAAAATGTCTCAAGGGTTTTCTTTACTTTGAATCACTGCACTAATATTTAGTTGCATAACCATTATTTCTGAGAACTGCTTCACATCTGTGTTGCATGGAGTCGACCAACTTCTGGCACCTGTGAACATGTATTCCAGCCCAGGACGATTGAACTACATTCCACAATTCCTCTGCATTACTGGATTTTGCCTCAGAAACAGCATTTTTGCCTCAGAAACAGCATTTTTGATGTCACCCCACAAGTTTTTATGGGATTGAGGTCTGGGGATTGGGCTGGCCACTCCATAACATCAATCTTTGCTCGCTTACTGGTGTGTTTTGGGTCATTGTCTTGTTGAAAGACCCATTTCAAAGGCATGTCCTCTTCAGCATAAGGCAACAGGACCTCTTCAAGTATTTTGATGTATTGAAACTGATCCATGATCCCTGGTATGCGATAAATAGGCCCAACACCACAGTATGAGAAACATCCCCATAACATGATTTTTGCACCACCATGCTTTACTGTCTTCACAGTGTACTGTGGCTTGAATTCAGTGCATGGGGGTCGTCGGACAAACTGTCTGCGGGCCCTACATCCAAAAAGAACAATTTTGCTCTCATCAGTCCACAGAATGTTGCCCCATTTCTCCTTTGGCCAGTCAATGTGTCCTTTGGCAAACTTCAACCCATTCAGTACATGTCTTTTTTTCAGCAAAGGGACTTTGCGGGGGCTTCTAGCTGATAGCTTTGCTTCACATAGCCTTCTTCTGATCGTAACAGTACTCACAGGTAACTTTAAGTCTTCTTTGATTTTCCTGGAGCTGATCATTGTTTGAGCCTTTGCCATTTTGGCTATTCTTTAATCCATTTGAATGGTAGTTGACCCTTTTTTTCCCCCCACGTCGTTGAGGCTTTGGATGCCATTTCAAGGCATTTGAAATCATTTTGGCTGAGCAGCCTCTAATTTTATGCACTTTTTTTTATATCTTTTCCCCTCTCCAATCAACTCTTTAATCAAGTCCGCTGTTCCTCAGAGCAATGTCTGGAACGACCCATGTTGCTGAGTATTTCTGTGTGAAATGCACCATAACCAGCAGGCACAATATTTGCTTCCTTCCTTCTTTAAATATGGGCCATAATTGACACCTGTTTCTTCACAGAATCAATCGCCTCACTATTTGAACACAACACTGCTATTATTTTGAACACGCCCCTTTCAATTACAGATTCAATTACACAGAATGAGCAGCATGCATGTCATGACTGTTGGGTGTGTTGGTTTTCTATGACCCTACAACACTTACTAGTAAATTATTTGCCATGTAGACATATCACTTCTACCAAAAAAATTGATTTATGAGGTTAGTGATGTTGGACTGCTATTATTTTGAACACAACTGTATATTATGAAGTTGCATATTAAACTGGGCCTACAATAACGTGTAGGACGGTCTAAAGCCTTTTAATTTGTTTGTGCTAAGAATACTAAGCAATTTGAATAATTTTTGGCATGATTTTATAAATCATGTTTTAATGTTAAACATACATGTGGCACAATGAATCCTCAGGGATAACTGTCTGTGGATGGATATCTTAGTAACTACCTTACCTATAGGCCAGTAAGCCTATCATCAATGTTTTTTTTTTCACAAATTGGCTGATTTATATTTGCTAATAATACGTTGGCTTAATGTTAAGACATTTTCATTTTTGAAAAAATTTAATAATTTGCTGGCCCTCCTGCAGTAACTCTGAGGACCTCCTGTTGAAGGTCTCTGGCTAGGCTATATTAAAAAAAAAAAAAACACATTAAGCTCCAAGGGGAGTGATGTCACTTGAGTCCGTGTCAGATGGAGCTGGGGACTACAAGTTTGAAAATGAAAACACCTGGAGTCGAGTTAGAAAAAAGTGAATTCACCAGATCTCTGTAGTCCTCATCGCTGCTTGAGGCTACATTATCTACTACATCTAGTACATTCTGACTTAACAGTTGGTGCTGGTCTAGTGGCATTGTGAGTAATGTAGGCAGCAGGTTTTAACAAGGAATAAGGTGTATAAAATAAACTGCATAAGTTACATGAATTTGGATCCCTTTTTTTTTATTATTATTGTTCGTGAGCCTGACAATGTCATAGGAGTGCAATGGTTAAGCAGACGAGTAGGCTACTCTAAAAAAACTTCACTTTTTCCAACTTTCAACTGTCAATTCATTTGGGAGGGCTCCAACCTTGGAGCATCTGCACACAGTGAAGGAACACTGAAGCACAACAAATGTAGATTACACCATGATACAATCAGCATGCACCTCATGACTCATAAGATAGGGGAGGGATCACAGTCATACTCCAACTCTTGACCTACTTAATATATACCTCATACATTTGTTCTTCAGGGTATATCAGACAGCCAATTTGGTTCAAAATCTGTCCACAGCTTTCTGTTGCCACTTTCCATGATGAGATGGCAAAAGTGGCACTTCAGCCACCAGCTGAAGTCATCATCTCTCTTATCTCTCTCAGTATAATGGTTTGCTTACATCCCCTCGCCCCCTGCAGCTGCTTGCTCTTCTTTCGTTCTCTTCCTCGGATTCTTTAAGGCAGAGGCAGGCGGCAGCTGACAGGGCAGTGCAGGCCAGGGGACAATTAGGGAAGCGTGGGAGAGACAGCTGGACCCGTTACCAATTACACTGATTTTGACCAGGAACCAAAGTCCCACACACAAAGCCAGTTAATGGGCTCACTCCGCACATATAAATCCACTTGTAAACCTACTGTATAAAGACTTAAATGGACTTTCATAAACAGGAAAGTAAAAAAGTGTTTTTAAAAAAAAAAAATTTTTATTTATTCATCTCCATAGGAAAAAGTTACAATAGTGAGTGAAAGGGCTTTCTGAAGAATAACTTGTGGTATCAGCTTCAAAATAGGGCAACAGAATGTAACAAAGTGACTTTGACACAGTTGCAATGTCTGAAATGTTCGCAAACTGCACAGCAAACTGTGACATGAACGTGTAGAAACTCCCAGTGTCATCTGTGACTACTGATATTGTGTCCTAAATCTAAGAGTGGGCAATGTATTTGCTCCACCATCGTCAGCTCTAGTCCATCATCAGTGGGATATCTTTCCAAGCAGCATGCTCTGCAGCTGCCTGATCCTGCCTTCCTGTGGCAGTGCCAGGCTCTTCTCTGCCCGCTCATCATCCTCCAGCAGCTGCTCAATGTAGCAGGAGGAACCCAGCAGGATGTGGCCTGTGGCTTGCATGGAGAAGATGGTCCATCGCAGAGCCTCCCTGGAAGCGCAGTGCAGCACACAGAGACACAGAGAGAGAGAGAGAGAGAGAGAGACAGATCATTGATAGAAAATTCCCATCTGCAAAGACAGCTTAACAGACACAGCATTTGATTAACTTGGAATACACATATGTATGGGAATATTATCAGAAGAATGTACATGTCATGTCTTGAATATTTATGATAAAATAAAATATACATGACTGACCACATAAGATGACAAGAAAATGACTGCCAGGAAATATACACAATCCGAGATGATCATTTCTCACATCAACTGAATCTCATAAAACTGACATCTCAGAAACAAACCTCTTACACTGCAATGTGAGCAGAAAAGCCCCATATTTGACAAGTCTGCAAAATGTAATCCTCTCTAACTGAAGCTCCGTGTCAAAGCCTAAAACCAGCAGATCTCAGCAGTGATGACATAACTCCTCCCAAAATTAACCTCGGTAAAATCTAGCCTTTGTTCTTCTGAAATCTGACATTTGAATTCAGCCACCCACACATATATATACATAGTAAACTATGAATTTAGACTTTACATGTTGGGGGCTGTATACTGTAACTGATGTTAATATTTTAGAAAAGCAGCTGATATACAGTATAAAATGAACCAGAAAGAAAAATGAATTGTTAGTGGGTGGTTGCACCGCAAAAGCGATGATCCACTTGGTATTTTATGGATTTAGGCAATTTTCATCTCCACCTGGATTAAACTATTACCAGGGATCCAAATAGTGCTGCTGTAAAGTCACCAGAGAAATACTTTGACATGTAGAAAAAACAGACATCAATTACATAATACTTCAACTTAAAAGCATACTAATGGAAGGTTTCAGATATTTGGCAGCCTGTTTCACTCACTTCAGCATGCTTTTGGCAGCATAACAGCGCAGGTCATAGGACACAGAATAAACACCATACAGGGTTGCTTTCACATTCAGACAGCCAATGAAATCCTTGGGGTTGTTTTTGTATAGGTCAAAAGTCAGCTTGGCCACATCTTTCCGGTGCAGTGGCCTGCACTCAAAGAACTGATCTCTGTAGTTCTGTAAGGGGAGACAGGAACGGAAACATAAGTCAGGTCAAAGTGGTACAGAAACATTGGGCACTTTTGGCACAGCAAACTTGGCCAAATGACAGCACCCAGCTACACCAGCAAACAATATGATTACAGACTGAAACAGCTCCTGCCAGTGATGATGGGAAAGGCAAATGACAAGGCGGCAATGTGTGGGTCACCAGAGTAAACATGTGGGGGGTGCAAATCACTGCATGCATCAAATCTTATGGAAATGAATTGCTTTTGGGTGAACATCGTTCAAATTTAATGATACCTCTGGGTCTGATTAATATTCAATCCCAGCCTTTGATTTGTCTCTAAAAATTATAACGGAAGAAACTAATCTCTTGTGGTCGCCCTGTGTTCTGCCTTTGCACAATAACTGACATTTTTCTTCCCTATTCAGTTTGATGGATACAATATTTGCTCATCAAATTTCACTGAATAGTCAATGTATTATTATTCAGTCTACAGGCCCCCGTACCATCCATATTCATGATTGCTACATTGACGAAACAGATATTTTCCTGTCTGTTCAGTCTCTACATCAATGAATCCCTGGCATAACAAACGCTGAATACAAGTACTCAATCAATATGTTGAGCGTCACACTGTGCAGCTGATCAACAGTGTCACCTAGTGGTTAACGTGAGAAGGGTCCAACACTATCATACCAGATGTAGGGTCCAGCTCTGGCCCTTCTCCAGCACCATGAGGACAGCGTTTTCAGGCAGCGTCTCGAAGAACTCCTCTGTGTCCACTCCTGTGCCATCTTCATCCAGCACCAGGGCCATGATACACGGTACACTCAACGAGTCACTGACCTGAGAGAGCAGGCACAGAGGGAAAACACAAGTGAATCACTTGGTAAATTAATGTGTCACAGGTCATGTGGGCACCTTACTCATTAGCAAACATTTCAGATATAGACCAGAATACAAAAAGAGAGAGCATTATTACAGTCAGGTACCAAGTGTACAGCTCAGTCTTGTGAACTTTTACCAGCATGAACCTCACACAGGGTGCAGCAATGATACATGGATCACAGGCCAGTCTGCTCGAGGTCATTTGAATCCTATATTTATTCCTTTAAACACACCATGATGCTTCCTCACCACTATGTATTTGGTCTTAATGTTTTCAACTGTTTGAGTCAACGTTTGATCATCATCCACCTCAACTACGTCCCAATTCCTTCTCAGCCCTTTCAACACTTCACACCCCCTCCTTACCTTGTTCATCAGGTCTTCTAGCGTTTCCGCCATGATGCCCTTCTTTACACTGCGGTCAGCATTTGTGACCCTGAAGGGCTTCGGCCGAGGAACTCGACCCGACAGGAGCTGCTGGGTCATGGAAGCACTGGCTGAGACGCTGGCTGTCACACACCTGAGAAAAGACAGTATAGACATTAAGTAAACGTCATAATGTTAAACCTCATCCACTATTAACTGGTGATTGTTGGCTATCCCATCCAATCCATGGAGCAGTGCTCTTACTTGGTGAGGGTAGATGGAGTCAGAAGGCTGAGGGTATTCATAGCATAATCCATCTGAGAGCAACTCAGCCTGCAATTAGAGGTAGCATCACTTTAGCCATGAGACTTTAACAGCAAGGCAACACATCAACACTAGCAAAGGGTAACATTACTAACATCACAGAAGCAGCAAGTAGTAGCTTTGAGTCAATATTACAGCTTGAACATTTATACATTTAAACAATAAATTAAGGCAATCGATCTGGAGATAATTCTGGTACCACATGCCCCTTTTTATGTCCTCCACGTCTACATCTGTCATAATTAACTTTAATCATAAACAAACCCTTTTCTTTAATAAACTACACACATTTCACAATAATGTCCCAATAAAGACAAAAAAAAATAAAAATCTACAACATATATAATCTTATTGTTATAGTAAGGCGACAAGCTGTTGTCCTGACCGTGTTTGAATATAATCCGTATAGTGGTCGTTGTGATCCTGAAGTGCTGCTCCTTACTCCACTTAACCTCTCTGAAATCGTACACCCTCCTTCTCTTGCACCACTTGGTCACTGAACTTTGTGCTGATGACTGTTGAGCTTGTTGCATGTTTTATTGAGTAATTCTCCATTAACACTCCCACTGACCCTCCCTTGTGAAAGCCATGGTTCAGCCTTCAGTTTGTTGTTATATAAAGAGACTTAGTTACATTAACTGAGCTTCTTAATGGGCCCCTATGAACAGTTTTCATTGGAACAACTTTGTACTGAAGCAATAGGTCCTACATGATGACAGTGTGGTCATATACCCAGATTAAGCTGGACATTGTTATTGGAAATATTAAAAAAAATAAATAAATAAATAAAAACATTAAAATGTAACTTTTCAATCCGAGTAGCAAAAACTAAATTATTTTTAACTCCACTGTATTTTATCATACCTGCTAAATAGCATTTGGGGTAGGTGAGAATATGTGTAATTTGGGTGAATCAACCCTTTAAAGACAATATAAAGATGTGTGATAAGATGACCAGAAGTCTAAAATATGATGTTTGTTTTATGGCTCTTGAGGAGGGTGAGATTTGTCACATTAAAGCTTGTGGTCAAAATGTTAGTTCCAACACAATTGTTGAATAAATCTTTTTAAAATTTCAAATACTTTCTGCTAGAATAAAAATAACAAAAATGTCAACACACATGACAAACACAGATGACACCTGTCAGAGGTCGAGGAGAACATGTGACAGTAATGTAGTTGTTGAAAAGCACACATTGAAAATGCACCAAATGAGATCATCGTTCAAGGGGCACCACACGTGCTCTAACATTGGTGTGTCAGCTTAAGGAGACAATGAGTGTCCACACCATGTGTTATCACATCATGTTACACAACTAAAGCGACAGTCTGAGATATGTGATGGGAATTGTCTTTGATCATGCTAAAATTAAATCACACTTGACCAGACGCATGTAATAGGTTACTGTTGATTATGCTAAATTATTAATCAGTGTAAGCGTTGACTGAGTGAATCTTGATCCTGATTGTATGCTAAGGCGTTTCCTACCTGGATGTCCTCAGACGATTCTCAACTCTGGCTGGTTAGACCCTTTGTCTTGGCTATATTTCACTGTGTGTGTGTGTGTGTGTGTGTGTGTGTGTGTGTGTGTGTGTGTGTGTGTGTGTGTGTGTGTGTGTCTGAAAGTTTACGCTCAGCAGCCTCCTGCACACTTGTGGCATTAGAAATGGAAGTAAAACCTAATATTATCACATATGGAAAACAAACACTCAGTCCTGACAATGTGATTAAGCATACTGTATGCTATTATCATCTTTTCATACTTAATAAAATAACGATTTTCTATCTCTCAGTGGGATTGGTGTTGTGTGCGAGTAACACATCATACAACCAATTCGAGGAACATAGGATATGATATGTTCAGCATTCCTAACCTTCAAAACCTACTCTATTTACAATATGGACAGACTGAGGTAGGCAAAAACTAGAATTTAAAACCACTAACAGGGACGCCTTATACAGAAAATAGGAGAAACTGGTCAGTTCGTCACAAATACTGAATACCAGCATAGCGTAATGCTACATTTGTAGTAGGCCTAATAGAAATGTATTGTTTCTACAAAATGTGTGCACAGCCTTGTTTAATATCTCATAAAACAAAATGTCATAAGACCCCACTAAAAGAAACGTGACAAAATGTGGAACAGTAAAACAGACTTACGTTTCCCGAGTGTTCCTGCCTGCAAATCCTCATCGCTAATTAACAACACCTGGATTAGATTGATAAACCCTAGTTTGCGCCATTTTGGATTCTTTCTCTCTCTCTCTCTCTGTAAATTTAATGCAAGCTCTCGGGCAGCTTTCCAGTGAAGAAGTGGCCAAATTGAATATATTTGACGATATGAGGCGCAGTCTTTTGCCAAAATGTGAGCTATTGGCCATAATTAGATATGTATATTGTAGTAGTCTGTGGGTAGGAAAGAAACACTGAGGACGTCGTGTGGACAAACGACGAACTGCTTCAGTTTAGACTCCAGCAGGTCGGAAACACTTTCTGTCTCTGAAGTCCAATGCTTTGTAAAAGACCTGCATTCGAAAATGTACTTAAGTAGCCTAATTTACATACATTACAAACTACTTCCCATATCATACTCATTCCAGTAACATAGAGTTAAATGAAGATAACGTGATGCGTAGGCCTACCTCAAAATTGTAATAGGCTACTTTAGTAATTGGTGTACATAAAAGGGAAACAGCTTGGGTCCAAGTTTATTTCTTGTAATATTAGCAGATGTGGCAGAAATAGCCTACACTTCGAGGCTAATCTGTGAAACAACTTTAAAGCCAAACTGAAAAGGCTAAATTCATTAGTGCAGTCATTATAAACAATACAGTAGCCTCCAGTAAAAGCTGTACTGTGATAACTGCTTTATAATGATGAGTGGAGTTTAATTTGTTAAATATGTACACATTTATACCATTCACTAGACTACACGGCTATAGTGGGAAACAAAGTTTTACTCTATTTTTAACAAATAGCATGATTTCAAGAAATGCTAGTTTCCTTTGTGGTTTATTGCCTGTGATAACTTCTGTAGAAGAAGCCTAAATAAAAACCTTTAGGCTTTCTTAAATTGATTATTGTTACAAGATTCAAACGGCAACATAAACAACCCTGTGGTCATTGATGCTGGGACAACAATCAAATGCTAATATCTGAATAACGTCTGGATAATTTGTATATTTGCAAGGGTTGGAGAGTTTTTGTGATGCTCAGTAGTGACTTTGTAGTGGCCTTACTGCTTACAGTATAGCTGCATTATATTATAAACATTTCTTGTATATTTGCATTTGTATTGGCTTTAACTATTATAGAATTGAAGCTACCACAGCTTGAAGTAATGCAAGAAGTAATTCAAGGTCATGACCAGTGAAATCAGATGAGTTTATTTCACTCTGTTGCTTCACATTTCATGCTCACTGCAGTAGCACAGATGAATCATGCTACAGATATTAGTTTAATGTAGAGCAGATAATGCATCAGACTTAAAATAGCCACGACTTGTTTGCCAAATTTATCAAGTATCAGTGAACAAAGGTCTATAGAAAGGGTCTGTTCTTCTTTCAGAGGTCAATATCCTGCCCATGTCTTTGTCCTGTTATCACACATCAGACCCTTCTGTGGGTGACGCAGGCTCATTTGGCTCAGATGCATTCATTTGTGCTTTATGGGTTGCTGATGCTTGTAATTATATTAAGCATGCCTGATATCAATGCAGAGTAAAATGAATTAGACTTGAGAAAAATATGATTATCATATTGGATTTAATTCAATAACCTTTTCTTTGAATTCAAGATTACACATGCAAACACAAGAAACAGATTTCAGAACCTGATCACAGTTTCTGAGGTGAATAATCTTTGAGACAAAAGACCAGCTTCATCTGATTTTGTTTGGCATTGTTCGCAGTGTCCTTTTGTTTATGTTTTTACATCATTCTTTCTATTTACGTCTGTTTCAAGATGTCCAGTCAATGGAGTGGTTTGGGTCTAGAAGGAGGTAATATAATCATATAATACAAGTATAAAAGTAAAGCAGATCTAAGGTCTAAAGGACAGATACTGACCGTAATTACTGTTTTACCTGAACTAACATTGTTTCTAACCAGGTGCCAATGCCACAATGTAAGAAGTTAACTCCTCTTTGAGGTGAGATTTCATACATCGAGCCCCTGACAGCTCCCAGGAGCCCTGCTTCTTATTTCCTCTTGCCTATTCGTGCCATCAATTCTGCATTAGCTGCTGCCTTGGTTCTCATGTCCTGGTTCTTGGCCAGGTCTATGAGGACACTGAGGATGCTGGTAGGAACATCAAGGGAGAGGGCGAAGCGGGACCCCTGCGGGGCTCTTTTTGGCACTTGGGAGGCTGGGCGCGGGGCTCGTTCTCGCCGGAGCACAGTGTGATGTTCTGATTGGAGCAATGAATTCAACACACCGCTGCGGTTTAGGATGTCCACAGCCAACACCTCCCTCTGTGTGTCTTCGTCAAGTTTAGCAAGAGTTGGACCGCTCCTCTGGCTCTGGACACACCAAGGCAGCAGCAGAGCCAGGCAGAAACACACACGCACACTTCTCATGGTCAGGACTCTGCAGGGAGAGACAAAGAACAGATCAGCCAGTGGCTCAAAATTGCACAACTGTGACACTACAAGGCTTCTCTCGGCGATGGCATGCATCAGGAATCTTCTTTTTTTGCAATAATTAGAACAAAAAACACATCTGAAAACAGTTATTCTATAGTGATTTCATATACAAATCCCTCTTCAGTCTTAAAGTGAGGCTCGTGATGACAAGCAGAAGGCTTTTAGATGGGAATATAGAACATGATGCAATGCAACAGTAGAATGAAATTACTAATTTTGTAAATGTAATATATAGGATTATTTACATTTTAGTAGTCCATGCCAATGCACAAAAGGAGATAAATAATCTATCCACTGTGCAGTAATTGCTAGATTTGAAATAAAGCCTAAAAAAATACATAAAAGCATGTTGAAAAACTACTTGTTTTACTGGTCATACAGTTTTCTGCAGAGAATTTTAGATTCTCCAATATTTTGTTCTATAATTAATCCAGTATTTTGTCCAACTTTCTAATAAATCGTGCAATATGTTCAGACATGTACAGATAAACCTGGGTAAGCATTATCAAGTGTCATAATCCCAATCAATACTTACTCAGTGTTACCGCTGTCAAAAGTTGGTAACTTGACAAAAAGACACTTCTCTTTCCTCTGGTCTAAAGCAGGGCTTTGGTAATGATCTCTTGTCTTTGACCCTCAGATATCCTATAATACTGTATCTTCTGTATCCCAGCTTCTTCTTCTTCTAGAGCTACTGGAGGATCAACCTGTGTGGCACGCAGTCGGATGTTCAACTGGACTTCTGCCTGCTCGTCCACAACTTCGTCTTCATCCACGTCGGTCTTCGCCCTGACACTGCCGCTACCTCTTTCTGTTTATCTTTTACATCTCTACACCCCATCACCCTCCCCTCATTTCATCTCATTTCCTCTACACTCATTGCTCTCTTTCTCTTTCTAATAATAACACGATGGTAATCACAATAGTTTGCCTAGAATGAATTGGATCGTTGCCCCAGTCTGCAGTCAAAGCACAACTAAAAACCCACCATCACCATTCAAAGTACCAATACGCTGCAAAAAAAACCCAGTCCCTTTCTTATCATGGTGTTATGAGTTCCTGTGTTTTCAATCATCCATGTCGACTGGGTGACCATAGTCTCATCATTACAATGGGAGGAATATTAAAAGTAAAAGACAGTAGTAGGACAAACAACATTGTCACTGAAAAGTCCAATTTTCATGCAATTACAGATTGTCGTGATCATCTTTGTAGTTTATGTTGTGTTTGTGTGTGTGTGATTTCTAATGTTTCGTTTCAAGACTGATTTGAGTGAAAGTGTGTTCACTAATTTTCATAAACATTCATGAAAGTGAATGGCAGTTACCAAGATCCGTCATTAACAAGGCACAACACATTCTGTACAGATGACACCTAATACCCTGCAGTAACTGATTATTGGCCTCCTTTCTCCTTAAATATAGGCTCAAGACTCCACAATACACAAAAAAAAAAACATCGTTCTTGAAAGAGTAACAATCTCACTGAAATAAATGGGTTTCTCATCTCTAAAACAATTCTCAATATACAGAGGGGTCTACTAAAGGCCTCAAATTGGCTAGTTTAACTGTATCATGACCTTGATGAGGCAAAGGGTTAAAGTGAGATCCTATAAGGCCATATGAATATGTATACTTGTTTGTATGTTGTAAATAAATAGAACATTTTCTCAACTAGTCAGACTACAGACCTCCAGAACCTAAAACAGTGTACGTCACAAACTCCAAAAAAAAGTAATTCTATATGAAAGAGCAGGCTCAAATTCTTTCCCAATACTGTGATTGTGTGATGATTAAACTCTACAGGGAGCATTTAGATGTGAGTAACAGCTGCTAAATGTTGTCGTCATTTAGGGTTTAAAGAGGCGATTGCATATCTGAAAATGGGGAATTGGATGTGTTACATAATTTAAGTAGAATAAAAGGAACTGCAAATTTGCTCATTGGGTTCCAATTTTGAAATGATAGGCTTAATCAAGGATCAAATAACCAGTATCACCTTTTTACTGATGTCAACTCTGATTGGATTTTGTGTAAAGACAGCCACCCTAGCTATGTGCATTTGTCTCCTTGAAATGTTTGCCAGGTATGACATGGGGGAATTTAAATCAAAATGCTGGACACTGTGCATTGTTTCTACTTAAAGGAACATAATGTATTAGTACACACATCTCTCTATTTAAAGACCACAGAGGCAGAGAGGAGAAAAGCAAGGAGGAAGTGGCTGTCAGGCCCAGGAGGAAGACCAACAAGACAAAGTCCACCTTATTTACTGATTCACCTCCAGTCCAGCCCATCAAGGGACTTAGCTTCATCTAACTAATGATATGAATATTGCAAGTGCAGCCTGATTACGATAGGTGGGCCCTCGGGGGGCCAAACAGGATTATGAGCCATCTCAGTTACCCTCAGATACACAAACATGGGTCACACAAATGTGATTAAGTAGCAAACAGAGATGTCCTGGGTTATTTACCCATAGCATTATTGTCTCATATACTGCATGACGCAGGACTAAGCATGAATCTGAGATGTCATTTCTGTGATTCAAGATCCAACATATATATCACAGCAGGTCCTGGTTTACCATACAAGTACCCTTCTGACGTAGGTTCTGTATCTGATAAACTCAATGTATGAAAAAACATCTCATCACAATTACTTTGATCAGCAACAATATGGTTAAATATGGTTATAAAAATACTTTATTCTAAATTAAGAAACAAACAAAACAGTCATATGACAGCAATTTGTAGTAGTAAGAACAGAATACAAAGTGACGATAGTAAATGCTAAGACATAACACAGTAGCAAAATGCAAGTAGGTGACAAAGAAGTTGCCCACAACCTAAAATTACACCTCAAACTATAACTACTGTATACTATATAACTATAATAGATCTCTGAATAAACAGATATATAATCAGAAGACAGAACACAGGGACAATAAAAAGAGGACTAGTCTGCTTTTAGGAGATAAATTAGAATGTAGAGTTAACAGCTATGTTCATTAATGTTATCTATTCTTTTATTTTAGAAAACTGCTACTGACACTGAAATTCTTTGATGTACGGCTTCGTGCCTGGCAATATTCCTAGAATTAATTTGGAGGCAGCATAGTGTCCTAAATGTGTCAGTGCTTTTAACATGCAGGAGCCTACAAAGACAAGGCACATTTTCCACATGGCTTACTTATTTTCCAAATCTGTTTTTAAGACCTTTTTTTGTGTAATGTGATTATGCATCACAATATAGAAAACCTACAAAATTAATCGAGACGCAACTGAACCTAAAATTTTGTAAGTTATCATTACGCATACTTAACGTTTCTTTCAGTTGTGCTGTTCCCAAATTGAGCAATAACCAAAAAGCTAGCATTACAGTTAACCATGACACAAAGAAATGGTGTGCTGTAAGTGTATGAAGATCTTAAAATGTAATATTAAAAAAAGAAACTTTGAAAAGCAACACATCACATACTACAGAACACATGAATGAGACAAATCACACTGGGCCAATGTTTTACAGTATTTTTATTTTGTTGCAATGAGAGCTTCTGTTATGTACAATAGAGGACAGAAACAAATGTCACAGAAATTATAAATATACTCTTGTTCCAAACAGGTTGTATTTAGTACCGGCTGTACTGTGTCCATTGGATGATTGTTTTCTATTCAACTCTGCAAGCCTGTAGCAGGTAATGAGGACTCATACAGTACAATCAAGAGGTAACCAATGTGTAATTTCAATACTCATAATGTGCAGACTGGCTGCCCCCCTCATGGCTAACTAAGAGTGATCAGTGAGCGGGATGGGAGAGGGACGCAGGGAGAAGAGAGAAGATGGATGTGCTGTCAAGCCAACAAGTGAACAATCCCTCAGGTGTTCACTCTTGTACTGATGGCAGGATAAGGTTGAGGAGGAAGATAAGGAGCAGACGTGGGACACATGGAGCAAAAACAACACATCTTAAAACCTCAGCCAGTACATGGCACTGCGCATTCTGTTGTAGTCGGGTAGCTGCTCGCAAGGGCCTGGTGGAGAGAGGCAGGAGTGACAGATTAGAGAACGATACTACAGCATTGGCCCTGACCTTGCTGCAAAATACTAAAACCACAAAAGAACTTACCGACAGCTGCCACAGCAGGACACTTATCGTAGATATATTTGGAGCAGATGTCACGCACCATCCTGGGGGTCACGGCCTGAAAGAAGAGGTGTAGAGGGAAGTCAGAACTCCAGACTATCCTGGAGACAGACTAGAAGCCAGTTTTGAAAAGGCACTGCTTCACGCAATACATTTTTTTCTCTCTCTCAATTGTACAAATGGTCCAGGTCAGAACTCTAGTTCAGAGTGCCAACTCACATCGATCCGAGCATCCCACTCTGCCAGAGGAATACGCCGCCCGTAGTTCAGGATGTGTCTTCCGATGTCGTCACAAAGTGGTGTTGTTCCTAAAAGACAAACAGGTGTGTTGACTTGCGATTCGGAGGAGTTTGTATGTGCGTTTGTGTAAATGCACGACAGACATGATACCTACCATTGAGCTGTCCAACCAGGCTGGCCTTCAGAGCATTCTTGCCTCTGGCTACATCACTCTCTGTCACTGTGGTACACAGGTTCATCCTGCGAGAAATGGAAAGTGGAGGAAATAAGATGAAATATGCACATTGTCCTATAATTAAAAGTGGCATACCATTACAGTTGTGAGTGTGTGTGTGTGTGTGTGTGTGTGTGTGTCCCAGAGTCATTACTGACCAGGCATTCTGGGACCAGTGCATCATATCTTCGATTTGGTGCTTATCACATACAAAGTAAATGCCCAGCAGGCCGGTGTCGCTATAGGAGGAGTGGAAGGCCTGGAAGCTGTGACACAGGTTCTCCTCCACTGCCAGGCGAGCCAGGCGGCTGCTCAGATGCTGCAGGTGAGAGAAAGGAATGGCCGTTGATATTCAACTGTTCACAATCAAAACTAGATTATAATCACACCAGCATCAGGAAGTAGGTTGAAATATTCATGGTGTTAGGTTGACCCGCTCTAAGTATATGCTAGTTATAGCAGTACAGTGTTAAAGTAGTACAACAGAGAAATGTGACATCAATGTGAAAAACTTTTATAGTTCTGTATATTCCCATCTTCTGGATTTAAAGCCGATATCCATAACATTCCACACGTTACCCTCCAACTACGGCAAAGATGGAACGGGTGTAGCGCAAGTCCAACATCTTCTGCCCCACAAACGTGCTTATTAGTGTCTTACCATTATCCAGTGTCAACTTATCTCCCGCTCCAATTTTGCTCGGGTATCGCTTGCACTGCGAGTTCAAAAGCATTTCCGAGCCCGACCCAGAATGTGTCTGTGAGGTGTGCCACCAACACTATTTTCTGTCAGAAATCAGCTGTTGCGACAAGCTTGACAATGGAGTTGACAAAGTACTTTGAAAGGGAAGCTAAGAGATCATACGGGTGCACTATTCCATCGAGCCAAGCTAGGGTTTAAGCTAAAATGTATAACTTCTTTCCTTTTTCTTAGAACGAGCGATGAGCGATTTGAGTCGAGCGTGGTAAAACCTGGTTTGAGCGTGGAGCAATATTGAGCGGAGCGACTTTGAGCGTGGGAGCAGAGGTAATGAAAAGCTCCGGGAGTGAGGAGTGGAAATTCTCACCACTCACATGCTCTGAATCCAACATACAAATGATATATAAGAATGTTACAATGATATTTAAAAAAAAAAAAAAAAAAATTGATTTTAGCTTTCAGTACATAAAACAATAAAATATCTAAAATTGCTATTCTATTCACCAACTCTTTAGCAATTGCTCTGTTTTTCAGGTATTGTTCCTCTCGACAAGTTCAGAGGCAGGGGTGAGGCCCCTGACCCAGGTTTTCAGAGAGGATCATAGTCTACCCCTCAATAATGGCCACTCAAGACATTAACAACCTCAAGTGGGCAAAGCTTAAAGGGGACACTGCTGAGTTAGTTACAGCTTCCAATTTCATCGTTGTTGTCTTTTATTAATTGCATAAACTAAAACTAAAAACGTATTTCCCCAACCTTTCCACCACCATAGGTGAGGTCATAGCTGCCGATGATGGAGTTGGCCACCATGAGTGGCACGATGTCTGGGCTGGCAGCACTGGCCCCCTCCACAGCCACGGCAATGTGTGCCAGAGGCAAAGCATCATCACGCATACGGATCTGAGGAGAGGCATCGAAGGAAAAGATCAACAAAACAATGAACCCACGAGTGGTCAAGAAACATCCCCACCCATGAGCTATGCTCTGTCACAGGCCAGAATCACAGCTAATGCACCAAACACAGCCATCTTAAATAGAAGTTAATTCACTTGAAATGAGTCTGCAACTGATGCGTTACTCTGCTATAGATGGTCACTTTCAGTGATTTCTCCAACTTGTGTTGATTATGTATTGGGGGAAAAAAAAAAACTAATGGTCATGTTAAATAGCAGTGTAATCAGAGATCATGTAATACACCTCACAAAACAATGAAGAAAAAAAAAAAAAAATTCTACTGCAAAATATTCAGCATCTCTCACCTCACTGCCTGTAAATCGGCAGGGTGACAACACGGGGACAGCATCTCCCTCATACTCAAAAGATACTCCGCTGAAGTGAGATTTAGCCAAACCGACTAGCTCCTCGTGGTTCACACCTGTTAAAGTAGCACATCAAATAAACGCCGAGTCATTCCAAGAAAAGGGAAGGTTCACAGCTACCAGGGTGCCTCCTCACAGTTTGTGTTAGGACGAAGAGGACCTACCTCCAGCAGCAGACAGCACCATGCGAGGGGCTTTGTAGTGGCTGTTGATGTAATCCACTAGGTCCTGGCGGGTCAGAGTCCTGGGGGAATTGAATATGTAGCTTACACAATGGTGCAGAATTGAATATAATATAGAATAGACGGTGTTTAAGTTACATTATGGCAAATTGCTGTGCAACTTTTGAAGCCATAATTATCGTCATCAAAACACTGCAGTGTGCCTCTGATGAAAGCAATTCTGTGTGTGTGTGTGTGTGTGTGTGTGTGTGTCATTAAAAAAAATGACGCTGCAATGCGGTGAGTGCGCCCAAAGATTGGGAGGCATTCCTAGGCTACTTAGTACGCGGAAAGCAGCGATTCTTCTAACCTACCCTAATAGGATAAGTGTAAATAGATAAGTGTGTGTTTTGAGTGCGAGAAGATCTCCGTTAGGAATTACGTAATGAAATCGCCTACGCCTGCAGGTAATGCATGTATAGTGTAGCCTAAATTCCCGAGGCAGGAAGGAAAATATTTCATTATTAATCTTTTATTTCTACTCGCTAAATATCACATCCAGAAATCTAAGTTCAGGGGCTCTACACCTTCCTTTCCTGTGTTTGAGAGGGAAGTCAATGAATATTTGGACTCCACAAGATATTCAAAGAACTGTAAAGCTCTGCAGATATATTCAACAGTTGTGACATCACGTGACTGAATGATATTGGAACTCTTTTAACTAAGTGATGCTATGAATCGGACTGCTTGTTGATTAGCCTTGCTGGACTTTGTAGACTCCCTGGGATATGATTTGTTTATGTATTTATTTTGTAGTTGTGTGTATGTGTACTTGTATGTGTTGTTTGTAACTGCAAATGCTCTCAATAAATTAATTGAAAAAGCGCCATTGTGCACTGGCGCTGTTGCAGGAGAGCCGTGAGTGAGTGGGGGCGGGGCTGCGCGAAGAGTGAGAGACAAGATGCAAAGACAGGCACGCCTTTACAGAAGAAATGGGTCACGTAACGCAACATTAAACTATACCAACATAAACGGTACTGTCTAATCCCATATCTCGTTTGAAAATATATCAATAGAAGGTAAAATATCGATATATTGCCCGGCCCTAGTGTGCGTGTGTTATGCAAATATGCAGTTCCTCTTGCCTGGCGTTGCCGGAGGGTCCCAGCACACTTTGTCCTAGTGCAGTGCCCTGGAAGGCTGTGGCATGCAGCAGGTCAAGGCAAACTTCCTGCAGGTTACCCTCGACTTCCTCTAGCTCACGCAGCACCACGCCCCTCTGCTGCTCGATCTCTGCCTCGTTCAGCGAGCAGCTCTGCACCAACTCTGACAGCAGCTCCACGGCTATGAAAACATAGAAGAAAATTGATTGTTCACAACTTAAGAAGGAATATGCATATGTTGTGCTCAGACAAAAAGATCTCAGTTACTGCCCCATACAGTATAGGCCCCAGTAATTGGGATTCTCCATCAGAAATGTGAATTAGTTGATTAATCTTGATCTTACAAACAAGAACAGTTTTTATTTTTAAAACGTCTCTGAAATCGAATTATTGTACAATTTAGGGGATGCTCTGTTTATTTCACTGCTTGTTTGCAGGTCATCTCACCTTTGGGCAGGTCTTTTGAAAGGGTCTTCATGTAGTATGCAGTGTGCTCTCGGGAGGTGTAGGCGCTCAGGTGAGCACCCATTGACTCCACCTGCTGCTCCAGGGCTGTCTGAGGGTACTTCTTGGTTCCCTGGGAGGCGAGAACAAAAGGTGAATGGAAAGAACTGTGTAATGGTACTGTTTGGCTAACAGGTAGAGTTATCTCAAGTGCATTCAGCTTTAACGAAACAAGGTTCCATTGGAGACTTACCTACAATGTGGACTTTTAAACTTCTAGTAGCACTATGGAGCAGTTTTTCATGCATGTGATGCAATACACAGCCCTGCCAATGGTTTTATACGGTTTAACTGATCTACAGGTGATGGTTATAGGCCAACAAAGCAGTCCCTCCAGAAAAACGCGATCGCAGAATTCAATGCATAATCAGCCAAAGTCCGGATATTTATGCGGGGGCCGCATTTTTTCAAATACGCCGCACTTTCGCCGCATAAATTGCCGATTTCCGCTTGCAGGATTTCATAATCCCCGCATTTTCGTTGCAAAAAAAGTCACATATCTTAGCAGAAAGTTGAAAAATGTTGGTTTACTTCACACAAGAGCAGCCATTTTCCCCTGTTGCCATGGGAACGTTATGAAGTGACGCAATTACACGACGTGAACATCATCGAAAAGCTGGGTGTTATTACTTTTCTCTTTTTCATCAAACCGCAATTTTTGCAAGTTCCCGCAATTTCATCGCAGAAATATCCCGCATATTCCCTCACATTTTTTAAGAAAACGTGCCACATAATCAAGGATTTTTGCCCGCAACAATCACAAAAAAACTCCACGTTTTTCTGGAAGGACTGGACAAAGGCAGGAAAGAAGAAGCCTGCCAACTAGTAAACGTGGATGTTAACAATGCAGATTTAAAACCTTTGAAAATCCGCTTTGCAAATGTATAATGAGGAGTGAAATGCATTCAACAGAGACCAGATCATAGACCTCGAGGATACGATCAATGTATTATAGTGCAGCTCAGTGGGAGAGTCTTTACTGCGTTCTGCTGTCATTTACGGTCACGCTAGTTTCTCTCCTCTTCTCTGCTGCCACTGAGGGCGGGGCTTAGCCCCTCTACTCACACACACGAAGCGCAGCAGAGGAGAGACAGGTGAAGTAAAGTTAACGTTACTCAAGTTGACGACGACTTGTTACGTTACTGTAAGTGCAATAAAAGATTCCCAACAGGAGTAATTTATCTGTGTAAAACCAAAGATGGATAGACATTGACCACAAATGTCTGAAATTCAGACCAAAATATCTGCATTATTTAAATGCAACTAACCTGAATCTACAATGCTAGCTCTGCTGCTAATGGGAGGAAAGCTAGTCCTGGCCGACAAGCACAGGAGGACAGGCTTCGATCCATCTTGGCTGTCAGAGAGGAAATACTCGCTACTACAAGACCGAAATCTTGGTAAGGTTAGGTGCAAAAGTAAATAAAAATGATCACCGGGAAATAAAATATGGGATGACTTCCTTAACAGTTTGTTTGTTTGTTTAGGTCCAAATGTTGTGTAATATTGCAATATTTAATATTTTGGGGGGGCCCATCCGCCCTCCAAAAGCAGTCAACCTAGGGGAAACACTGTAATGTCTACCTTGAAAGCCATGTGCTCCAGGAAGAAGCCTGTTCCGTTGTTCTTCTCGCTCTCATAGCGACTGCCAGCACTGATCCACAGTCCAACCTACGATAGGGAAAAGATATGTGAAGAATCAATGAAATGTAAATCTACAACACACAACAGTGAAATTGTTGAGTCTATAGAGTGCTAGTCTGGAGCAACAAAAGTACATTGCCAGGATAAAGCCCGACACCCGGCATGTTTTTTCCTTCTATCCTAGAATGTAAGTGTGGTGTAGTAACTAAAACAACCTACAGTCCATGGTTGTAAATAGGCCCCCTACAACTGTGTTCTTACAGTGCATGTGGCATGTCCAGTCTCCTCAGATGCGACCTTCAAACCATTGTCCAGTATAGTGAGGTGAGTTTCAGGGGCTCCCACCAGGCTCTGGGCATAGCTGACTGAGGCCTGCCCACGCCTCAGAGACAGTAGGATGGGCTGAAGCTGTAGAGACACCAAGAGGCAACACAAGTCATTTAAAAATCCTGTTTACATAACATGCATTTCTGCACACATTAAACACATTGGAAACCACATTTATATATGTCAGACTGTACTGTAAGCCTTAAACTAACTCTTGTCGATCTGTTCACATACAAAGCAAGAATAGAAATATAAACTTAAGGCTGGCAGTTGACATTGACACCACTGCCCCCTTTCTGCTATCTGCCAATGACTAAAAATAGACAAAACCACAATCAGTAGACCATCAGTTCTATTCAGATGTGATACATGTAAGATTGTCTAGTTTAACATCAATCACATTGTGCAATAATGAGATGTCATATAGCTAAGATAACTATTTTCATTCATTTTTAACCAGTATATTTAATATTTAGCATGGTTTCTGACAACAATCTAAGATGTCATCGATTGTTTATCACACATTCATAAAAGACCACCTTGTGCAATGCAATATGATTGTTATAAAATCTGGAAACACAGCCAAAGCTAACGCTACCGAAAACACCGCTTCACAAAAAACCTAAAAGCAGTGTCAATGTTTGCAGTCGTTACGTTATCGTTTGACATAGTATAAAAGTAACGTTACTTTTTCAACAATCAAACATTTTGACGATCAACAAAAGTACAGGATTGTCACTGTCAGCATCTGCCTTTCCAAAGTCACTATGCTAACGCTGCTAGCCATAAAGCTAACGTTAGCTGCGATATGAGGACGGCTGAGGACACGTAACAATCAGTGCCGTTACAGCTGCTGTGCTGACCTTGTTAAAAGACCGAAACGACGAATAACACTGAACAACACGTGAACATAGTGGACGTTACGCATCAAGTGGTTGTTTACAAGACGTATTGCCTTATTTGACAGTTGACCTTGCATTCACTGCTAGCTAACTAATGCTAACCGTTTAGCTAACCCTTTCCCGTTTCTGTTGTGCGGACAGCTCAGCTAACTAGCTAGTTAGCTATCAGTTAGCCTGTCAATTTAGCAGGCGGTCGAACCTTTTCGATTACTTTCCGGCTACCGGTTTCCCGCTTAGACATTTCACATTGCAAAAAGCGTGTCTGCTAAACCTTTAATTTTGTACTTACACTGCGGGTTTTGGCGAGGGATCGACCCACGGTGCTCCCAAGTCGGCACACGGACGCCGCCATTTCTCAGTAAGATGACAGAAGTCTCTGCTGGTGTCGTGTATCGTTTCTTCTTCGCCGTTATATCAAATGTGTATAACCTCTTCAATTGGGTATTATCGCCACCAACTGTTCATTATGTGTTGTTGAGGGTCACTTCGCTAGTTCAGTGTTGTCCGATTTGACTCCTTTGCCATCACTTTTGTTTTTCTTCCTTTTAGTTGGGTTACTTATGTAAGGTGGTTGGCAATGTGATTTCACTAATTTAACTTCCGTATTGTGATCTTCGGCACTAACATAGTTTCTTATCTGTCTACTATAGAGAACAATCCCTTTTTCCCAGTGGTGTAGTCTAATGTATTGTAGTGGGTATACTGTACTGTATATTGTCCAGAATCTGCATTTGGGGGACAGGGGGCATATCATAGTGGGGGGTCAGGGTGTCCTCCCCACTTCATTTCCTGTATTCAGATACACTTTTATGCACCAATTTATGGGGGGGAATACCTTTATTTAGCCTATGTGAAGAAGAAAAACGCAGATGACAATTCAAAATATATCAAAAATATAATGAAAAGTATGTTGTTGCGTGTCATTGGGCATTTTTAAGTGGGTATATGGAAATCCTGGAGCTTCCTTAGTGGGTATACTGCGTATACCTGCGTATCACGTAGACTACACCACTGCTTTTTCCCTTAAGTGATGGGATAACGTTAGCCTACTTTATTTGAACGCAGTCATTTTCTTAATGAAAATTCAAATACCCTGGTGACTTCAGTGTAGGCCCACATAGGCCTACTGACAGCTGCTTCAGAAAAAAGATCTTTCTTTTTTGAGTGCAGATGGTAAAAAAGTAGGCATAGAGTAGCCTACTGACTGCTGAGGCTTTATTTGTCCTTATTCTTGTTGGCTCAAGTTGTCAAATAAGGAGTTTAGCATCATGGGTGACTTAAGCAATTTTATGTAATGAAGGGCTGGTCCACCAAATTTAAACATCGTCTTACTTATCCCTGATGGTATCAAGTCATTACAATTTTTTTTGTATTAGCCTAGATTTTTTTTACTCCACCACTGGAGGTGAAGGGAATTTTGTTTCAGATGCTCACAACATTGAAAATAGCCTTTAAGGAATTCTTGAAACAGTTTCCCTGTTACTCTGGGTAATCCACACACTTCGCTGTGAACATGTAATGAAAATACGTTCTACGAAAGAAATAATCCCTGTACAAATTCTTGTACAACCTGTTCTGTGGATTATCTAAAATAAAAATAAAAAACAGGGGCCCTCCAGTGTGAGTCACATTATTGAAACTAAAGTAGTGAGTGAAAACAAGATATAGCAATCTATTAAAATCTGACTTTATTATGACGTAGGCCAAAAAAAGGCAAAAATAAAGTTCAAGCTGAAGGATGATGGATGTGGTATGTGGATGATTTGGTTAACAAACCTTTTGAAAGTCTTTTTTTTTAGGCACTCAAGGTGCTGGTGGTTGCTTGTCTGGACTGTTTTGGAACATTAATCTCCAAAGACAAAGAAGGGCCTTGGTGCTTCTCTATGGGACAGGGTTGGTCTTTCTCTGAGCAGACTTTTGATACTTCTGGTCTCCTCTTCCACAAAAGTACAGAGTGAGACTGGTCACTAATCGGCAGGTGGATGGACTTCACAGTCATTGGCAGGTGAATTGTGAAGGTTTCAATGGGGAAGGGCCCAGGCGGCTCAGAAGGAAGAGGAGGAGGTGGCAGAAACCCACTGCTGATGTTTTTGAGCTGAATCTCTGCACTCTTCAACAACATCTTAGGCAGAGGCTTTACTTTTTCTCCTGCAGGTTCCTTCTCTTTGACAGGACGACGGCGTTTCGGTGCTGAACGGTTGGAGGACCTCAGTGGAGGAAGTGGGCAGGGGCACTTGACCTTGAAGCCCTCAACAAGTAGGTTGACTCCTACATACTGTGGCACGTCAACTGCTGCCTAGAGACCAAAAGTGACATCTTAAAGCGTAACTCTCGCCAAAATGCAACCTAGGGTCTTTTTGTGAATGTTCCCGAGTCAAACTTTCGTTTAAAAGCATAATTAGGACGGAAACGCCACTTTTAAGATTGACCGTATTTTCGTTTTTCGGTCAAATGGCCTTTTGAATGGGAGTGCTAGGGGCACTTTTATGCTAGCCTCAAAATAGCTATTTTTAAAACACTAAGAAGGCTCGACACAACATGAAACTTTTCTCCAAGTATCACCAGGGGCTCTACACCTTAACGAAAGCATTGAGAACATTGTTTGTGTACCCAGAGTTTACTAAAAAGAAAGGTTTTGAGCAACTCACTGTAGCTGTTGTTCTTCCGGTCGCCGTCCATCTCACCAGTCAAAAATAGTCGAGGGAGGAGAGTAAAGATGAAAAGCTCCTAAAGCTTAGTTCCATATAAATGCACGGATAATTTGTTGTTTTGTCGTTAGTGAAAAACAATATTGACCTTGTAGTTGAAAAAGGAGCCTCATATAGGAATGACATTTCCTCCTATGGAGTCCGTTCATTCGCATTCGGAGATCGACACTTTTTGACTGAGAAAATGGCGGATAGTGTAAACAAAAACTGCTACAGTGAGTTGTTCAAAACCTTTTCTAGTAAACTCTGTGTACACAAACAATGTTCTCAATGCTTTCGTTAAGGTGTAGAGCCCCTGGTGATACTTTGAGCAAAGTTTCATGTTGTGTCGAGTCTTCTTAGTGTTTTAAAAATAGTGATTTTGAGGCTAGCATAAAAGTGCCCCTAGCTCTCCCATTCAAAAGGCCATTTGACCGAAAAACGAAAATACGGTAAATCTTAAAAGTGGCGTTTCCATCCTAATTGTGCTTTTAAACGAAAGTTTGACTCGGGTACATTCACAAAAAGACCCTAGGTTGCATTTTGGCGAGAGTTACGCTTTAAGTAATGTATATCAATCTCAAACTTTGAGCCACTTGAATGTACACTATAACCTGAAGAGGGCGGGATAACTCTTTCTTACCTGTCTATATATGAGCTGAAAGTCTCCAGTGTTTGCAGTGCGGTCTGCTCGCCAGTCCAGGACGACTCGTAATGTGTCTTCCTGCACAGCAGCACAGAGGCGGGCTGTCACAGGCGTGGAGGGAGCCATAGTGGGACTGGCATTGAGTTCTAACAGCCATGGACGCAGGTCATGACCTAAGAAAAAAAGAACCAAATAACCAAGTGGTGATCATTCCGTCTGTTTTCATAGTAAAAACACATACAACACAACACAAATATTAAACGGTAATCTAAATTAGAATTGAATGCCATGTTACAGTGATCTCATCCTACCGAACATAAAGTCAGCACCGTAGAGCTCAAATGTGTTTTTGCGTGACTCCATCAGATCCTGTGTTGTCTGTAATGCGTGGATCAAAGCTTTCTTCATCCCGGGGACTACCACTGTCTGCCACTGAGCTTCCTGGCCCTGGCTGGACAGAAAGGTCCTGAACTGGTCATCCGACCACATATTGTCAGCTGGGATACCACGATGACGCTGTTGGGAGGGTCTCAGGTGCTTCTGGATGGAGTTATTGCACAGGTGGACAGAGCTGCAAAGATGGGGTAAAGAGGCCAAGATTGGAAAGAGAAATTTATGAAAAATGGGTGATAAGGAATGGAGAGAAGTATAATGAGACATGATGATTAGAGAAATGACACAAGGCCCTCACTACTTGTACTCTCCAGTTTGCCTTCAAACTATCTTCTCTTTGACAATGGTAATATTCACCATGTGATCAGACCAAGACATATTTAGTAACAGGTATAAAAAAAAACTAAACTAAACTAAAATTAGTCATGGAAGTAATCAGACATGCATGATTGCTATAATTCTACCAGGTTAGAGAAATGAACGGCAAGAAAGTAGAGAAGGGGTGGGTAGGAAAAGTGTTTATAGAAGTTCTTTTTTTACAGTGTTTACTTGGCATATTTCTCATTTGTTGCTTATAATTTGTGCAACTTTGGTGGAGGTAGAAGAAGCACTCTTATACTATGCAGTAAGTGGGCAGGTATTTTAGAGCCAGTTTGCAGTTTTGGAGTTGATTTGAAAGTTGCAAATATACCCACAGAATAACATCTATTTTCATGCCACACAAAATCCCACCAAAAAATGAAAAATGAACCAAAAATGACAAGCATACCCATAACCTGTGTTGCCTTTCCCTTACTCTGTATCTTTCTCGCAATTCCCTTTTAAATTCAATGTTCATATGGTTTCACATCTGCTTCTTCCTTTCCGCCCCTCTCCCCCTTCTCTTTAGAAATATCACAGCCTGGGTGGCTCACCTGGTAGAGCACGTGCCCAAAAATAGAGGTTTACTCCTCGACGCTGCAGCCTTTGCTGCATGTCATTCCTCTTCTCTTGCCCCTGTCATGTCTTCAGCTGTCCTATCAAAATAAAGGCCTAAAATGCCCCCCAAAAAACAACTTAAAAAAAAAAAATCACTGTCTTACCTATCCAGCGTATCTAGCGAGTAAGGCTGCGTAGAGAAGCGCAAATAGCACTTTTTATAGAACCACACAGTCAGGGGGTTCCAGTCGGTGACCAGGAACCACTGGCGCACGTCAAATTTGGTGCCATAGATCAGCAAGGGGCGCTCCAGGTACTTCTGCACCACCCACTTGCTTTCTTTGATTAGGGTTGGATCACTGTCCACCAGCCTGAGGATCTGATCCAGACGCCTGGTGCATTTGATACCTAAAAGGCAGGTGTGGCAGGTCAGCCAGGACTTTGTGAGATATTTGGAACTCTTTGATAGTGTCTGACCTCTCACCTCTGCCCCTGGACTTAGCTCCAGGTTTGATGATCCAGATGTTGTGTATGCCGTCTATGTGCAGCTGTGGACTGACCTCCACCAGCCTCTGTAGCATGGCTTTGCAGCAGGTCACAAAATGATCACTGTTCTCAATCTCTGCTCCTCCACTGAGCGAGGAAACAGAGAGAGGGAGGGACTGTAGTGAGACACTGAAGAGCACTTTGGTTTCCTTTTATCTCACATACGCACACACAGTACTCACTGAACAACAAGGTAGTAACTGTTGATAAACTCTGCCCACTCCTCCTTTGTAAGTGTTTGTGGTGTCTCCAAGTTTATGTCTATGTCATTATGCTGCAGACTCTCGAGAAACTCGTGGCACACTTTGAGTGCGCTGTTAATCATTTTGGAAAGGACCACTGGTTTAGACCGCCGTTTGCTTAGTTTCCTCTCAGCCCGAATGTTGTGGCTCGTTCCCTCTCCCTGGACACCCTGCTCCCTCTCCACAATGTACTTCAAAAAACTGCTGCAGGCTGTCCTCTTGTAGTCCTCTACACAAAATACAGAGACCGAGAGGCAATTATTCTAAGCGTTCTCTATGAGTGAAAGTACAGTAGAAGGATGCTGGAAATATATTAAAAAGCGATACGTGTAAGTTAGTTTGAAGGGCCGTAAAGTCCGATCTAACCAATGAAAGCATGCTTCTCATCCTCTGCTCCTAGTCTGTAACAGCGAGGGAAGAAGGTGTCAGGGTCAGCTGAGTCAAACCAGTGCAGGTTCCTCAGGTTCACACACAACCCCACCTGACAAAGAAAAGACAAATATTGATGGTGGGCGTGACAGGAGACCATTCAATTTGTTTGTTTTTTTGCTGTAAGAAATAATAGCATATAAATGTACCTTGGTGGTGAAGCTGCCTGCTTTTGCAAAATGATTGGTGATCTGTTCTTTTTGCAAGCTGTTGTTGTTGATGGCGTCTCTACGGTTTGTCCAATAGAAATAAACCATTTCATTCCGCACCAGGCGAGACTGTATGAGTAGGGGGAAAGGATGAGAGCTGTATCTGTTGCATTTTGCATTTTACAAACCTCAATGTTTTAACAAGGTAAGCAGCAAACTTTCACTTGCTGTGCCCCCCCCCCTGCACGTTGCAGATCACCTTATGTTAGCGTACAACTAGGCCTGCACAATTAATCGTTATGAAATCGCGATCTCGATTCACGATTTAATTTTTAAATTACTTAGATTTTTTTTATTTAAAAAAATAAAATGGTTCATGTGTGCAATAAACATCACACTTCGTGAGAAAAAAATCGTGGCAGAGAATCGTGATATCAATTCTAAGATAAAGAATCGTGATTCATATTTTCCCCCGAATCGTGCAGGCCTGCCTACAATCTTAGAAGTTATTTTTACCATGAGATCATATAGTCCATCTGGATCCTGCTCTTTCTCGACACTGTCTGAGTTGTCTGAGAAAAAGGAGCAATGTACATTAATGCTGGGATATAGATAGACATCCACACCCAGTAATATTAGGAATAGCATTTCTGAAACAGTCACACTTTCATCTAGATCACCGTCATCGTCATCACTGTCACCAGCATCATTAGAGCTGGCTCTGCCCTCATCGCTGTGGCGCTGGTGAGCATGGTAGTTTGGGGGGTGCACACGCTGCTCCACCCAGCCTCTAGACCTCAATGCTGCCCTGATGACAGGGTAAGGGCCCTGGACATAGAATACCTTATGCATCTGGGAGGAATGAAAGCAGACATCTAAATAATGGACAACTTTGTAGAACAATCAGAAATGTATGTGACCACATAAATGTTTTGTATACATCCAATAGTCTCGCTTTGCCAGACCTTCCTCCACAGCGCTGCGGAGGAAGGTCTGGCTAGTCCACACAGCATTCTGGGATGGGAGAAAAACGTGCTCTGGTTTATTGGCGTTTCTTTAAACCAATCACAATCGTCGTGGGCGGTGCTAAGCACCGGGCAGAGCCATTGTGCCGCTGCAAAATATTTTGGTGGAACATGTGTATGTTCAAAAGTTGTTTTAGTCGTGCAACAGAAAACTCAGATTGGACAGATAGTCTAGCTAGCTGTCTGGATTTACCCTGCAGAGATCTGAGGAGCAGTTAACCGTAGTCCTCAGATATCGACCAGAGTTTAAAATTCCAAGACAAAGAAAAAGTAAGGAAACAGACGGCCGAAACGAGTGAAATCTGGCGGAATATGTGGACATAGACTATACATCTAGTAATGTTAACTCACCTTGACAGCTTTGTCCGCAAGAGCTTTGGCTGTCCTTACTCTCTCTGGGTTAAGAGCAGGTAAGCTGACAAAACTGCGGCGAACTTTGCCCTCAGGAGGTGTACCTGACACAAATCAAAACCTCTGTTGAGTAAATTATACTGTTATTTGTCTATAAAGCTAGTCAGAGATGATACTGTTCATGCAGTATGAGGAGTACTATACCAAGTTAACTCCTTCATCATGTTGGTTGTCAACCTGCAGGGTAAACCTACTTGTTTGCAGGCTTTTGCCTTCATCTTGGTTGCATTGCTGGACCACAGCTGTGACCTTCTGATCCTTGGATGAGCCTCCTGTTTCCCCTGAAAAAAACAATAGGATTGTTACAGTACACAGTATATAATATTTTGGTACAATGGCTCATGTAAATACATTTGCAAAGTGAGCCAGAAGGCCACGTTGTAAGCTTGGCATAACATAAATGGAAAAGCCTTCTTCAATGGCATAACATGACAAAATGTAGCAGTCGAGTGCCATGAAGGACGAGACAGGAGAATATACACAAACACCTGTATACAGTTTCTTGCAACATAGCATTATTTGCAAATGTAATTTTTCTATTACAAAACAAAATGTCCACACATTTGCTGATGAATAAGATACAAGCCTATATTCTATATGTATGTATATGCCTAAATGCATAAAACATAAACCCAATATAACTGGACAGCACATAGATGTAATAAGCAAGCCAAAGACAGTGTAACTAAAGATTAAGGCTTGACATATTCAGCTTGGAGACAAAAATAGCAAAGCCATGAAACTTTAATAAGTGACCTCTGAGTTCAAACATTCGGTCACCTGTCCTTAATGCGACCTCATGATTAATTTAGCATTCATGATCTATAAGCCCGCTCCATGAATGTAGTCCTTTTGGTGGTGTGAAATCATACAGAAGTTAAGTTTTTGTTTATAAATGGGTCCCTCAGCAGCAAGTTCTGCAACCTCTGTGACTAATCTGTAATTTGACAATGTGAAGTCATAAAATGACAAAGTTACAATCGGAATATAGGCCTGTGTTACTGCTACAAGACTTGTGAATCAATTTTGGGAGTAGTAGATGGTTACCATCCTCGGTTATGAATTATGGTGATGGGGCCTCCCTTTGATTAATATTTGAAGAAAATACATCTCCAGTATTATTTGTCTGGTCCTTGGGTCCATGTTCAGATGGGAACAGTGTTTTCATTTGTTGCTGTCTGTCCCTCACCACTGTCTGGGCATGGTGTGCAGCGTCTATCAGTAGTCTGGTGTAACAGCTGGACAGACTGTTTGGACCTGGTGGCCTCCATATTAACATCAGCTCTCATTCTTCATAGGAACCCTTTCTTTGGCTCTGCTTCATGGTTTTAGTCAGACGGCTGCAGAGGACACAGCCACACAGCATTTATGGGGAAATAATCATACAGTGTAAAAGTGTGTTCAAATGTTACACAAATGATGTGCACACAATGATGAAAACTCTGTAAACAACTGCAAGTGCATCTCTGGCTACTGGTCTTGTAAATCAGACTCTCTTCAAGTGCAATGGACTATAAAGTGGGTCAAATGCTATGCAGGAGACAGCTTGGCTACACCTGTCAGGTTTGTACCTAACACTCCAGGTAGGGTGTGACACTAGTCGGATTTCATTCAGTTCCTTTTGAACAGGGGCCCGAAACCAGATACAAATCCCAACAACAATGCAAATTAAAATCCTACTGTAATCTATTTTACACAGAAATCACTCACATCAGACTATGTAGCATACAGCACACACACAAGTATGTGTTCCTATGTATATATTTTTATTCTAATAATTAATGTTAATAGGCTACTTGCAATAAAGCAACCACCGAAGTCCTTTTTGTGTTTAACTAACGTAACGTTAATAACATCACAGTTACAACCTTCTCATTGACACAATCTTTTTAAAACTTATTGGCAAAGTAGCTACCAAAGCTTTAACCATTACCATTAGTTTAGTGTTTGTTCCTCTTACCTGCTAAAGTCTTCTGGTGTATTAATAAGTCCGGTCGGTGCGCCAGACTCTCGACCTGTTTATTGTTACCACGGAAACCGCTGGATAGCTCCAGAAGCACACAACCGGATGGCAAGTTTTCAATACTGTCTATGGTTTTCATCGTTACAGAACCTTGACATTTATACATGGCAGCGGCTTTTAGTGTGCCGTATTGTAACATAACATTTTCCGTGGAAATATTTGAATCCCTATTGGAGTTTATCCTAACGTTATTATTTAATGGCATAATGTTTTCTTTCGGCTGAATTACGTATTTGTTACGTAAGATTAGTCACATTGAATTATTAAATACGGTATGTTCTTTTTGTTTTATTAAATGCAATATACAAATATGGTAAACAACACAGATCAAAAATACATATAGGCCTACACAAAATATATAATTTATGACATTAAGTGAGAATATTAAAGAGATTACATAAAAATAAATAAAACAACATGAACATACACAAATAAAATCATATTCAATCAGAGGATTCGGGGGGAGCTCTTGCCTTTCTAAAACCCTAGCTGTACCTATATAGGCTACTTTTTAGTTGTTTAACAAACTGTGACTCGAGTAAAAAAAATCTGTTCTATAAGAAGAGGTCTAGATAGGCTATTAGGTAATGAATTATACATTTTCTGTTTGTGAATATATCAGTAACATTTGCCATATTAGAAATGTAGGCTCAGATAGGCTAGAGTGACAGTATCTGGATTACCATAGAAAAAGATCATATCTCTAAGGTTAAAAGAGTAGATAGATTTAGTGAGTTCAAAAAAGTAAAACTCCAAATCAGTCCAAAATCTTTTGGATATTTCACAATAATAAAAAAAGTTTCCATACAAAATGTAGAGAAAGTGTCAATGTCTGTATATTTAGCAATTATGATAATTAGCAGGGTATATTTATACTATATACTAATAAGGAAAAAGCCAAGCCCTGCTCCAAATGTTCATGTTCTTTTTGTATTTTGAATATTTACCTGTTTTTTGTCATCTTGCTCTCTTGCTGCGTTCGCTGCCCGACTAACCTTATCCATCTCGCGAGACTGTCGCAAATGTAGTTAACCAGGCAAGTCCCTCCCCAAACCTATGATTCAAACACACACACGACCTAGCTAACCGTCTATGACACAGATACACATGAACACGCATACCCTCATAACATAATACAATAAGGGCATCTTAACGATATATATTTAAAAACGCTAGAAAATAGGTAAGCTGGGCAACGCTTTTAAACGGTGCCTCAACTTGACAGTAACGTTAACGTAACAGCCAGTGAAAAACAAATGTTTTGTTTCCTGAAATTAACTCAAGCTAACATGCTAACACCGAAGAATTGTTAACTTACTTAGCTAGCTAGCTCGACATTTGTTGAACCTCTTTCTCAGGGGGCCGGAAAGTTCCCGTAAAATGTGTGGAAGAACTGCGTGTACTCTTGCTTCTGACGAGGTGAGCCGAGCCTGCTCCTACAGAAACCGAGGAGGGCAGCGTAGACAGCCCCGCTGGAGGGATGGAGATGCGGACAAATACCAACCCTCTTATAACAAGAGCCCACAGTCTATGAGTCCCGTCCTGCTATCCCAGAGGCATTTTGATAAAGTAAGGTAACAACCGTGCCTGAGTGAAATGCATACACTGTTTCAATTGAAGGATGCCAAATAGGTAACGTAGACGTGAAGATTTCGCCCTAAAAAACTTTTAGTAGGTCTAAATAACTCTCGAAGTGGAGGGATACCGGTGTTGTATCGTACTCTGTTTCCCCGTTGAGATCAGTTCCCCTTACCTAAACCTGAACCAAATCTTAACCCTGAGGGAAACAGACTTCTACACATCACCGATAATCTGTTAATGATTCAATACGGACACATAACAATATACAGCGCAGCAACAACACAAATCATAAACTCTTCTCTGTCACAGTCTCAACAATATGGACCATTGTAAGCCCCCCAACGGGTAGTATGTATTGCATGGGTTATGGCATTAAATAACATTATAGGTACTCATTTTATTGTGTTCACTCCTATGTCTTCAGAATGCTCCGGTTGATGAGTGTGTGTTGGCCTCCATGCGTTGGGGCCTGGTACCTGCCTGGTTCAAGGAGAATGACCCGAGCAAGATGCAATACAGCACCAACAACTGCCGCAGTGAGAATATATTGGAGAAAAAAACATACAAGGTGCATGCAGTTTAATGCACGGCAAAGCACAGGAAAGGTAATATAAACTTAGCATAAAAAGTAAGGACATTTGTGTTTGGTAGATTATTCCTCTGTGGTAACAATGCTTTTTGGCAATAAATCCTATACCGTTGGAAAGCCTGTTTAGTTCCCTTTCAAGTGGTTCCCCATTTGTAAGGAACATGCATTTGTGGGATGAGCAGCAGTGCTGAGTATGTGGGTTGCGCCCATGAAAAATTTGCCAAATCTTCTCTGCCAATGTCAAACACCTTATTCTGCCATTGACTCGTTTGGTGGATTGGATGATTGAAGTTTGAAGAAACGAGACATTGTTACCACAGAGAAATAATCTACCAAACACAAATGTCATTACTTTTTGTGCCAAGTTTATTACCTTTCCTGTGTTTTATGTCTTGGTCTCTGTGCTGGATGTATGCACACACCAGTGTCTAATCACTTTGCCATCTTCCAAAAGGGCCCTCTGATAAAAGGGCAGCGCTGTGTGATCCTGGCTGATGGCTTTTATGAGTGGAGGAGGAAGGAAAAAGACAAGCAGCCTTTCTTCATATACTTCCCTCAGGCTCAGGGAACCAGTCATGAGAAAACCGAGGATCACCCCACAACCCCAGCTGTCAATAAGGAGAATTCAGAGACAGTGTGCCCTCCAGAGGAGGCCTCCCATGACTTGACAGAGGTTCATATTGGATTTTCTATTAAAAAAAAAAATATATATATATATATATAAGCACCACGAACATTTGCTTTCATCCAGAATAGAAGTAGAGAGAATGCAGCTGTGGCGGAAATTACCATGGCTGAAAATATCCTGTGTGGGAGAAGAGTCAAAGCAAAAATGTGCATGTGTCCACCAGGTGTTTCTTTACCATTCATACTATATACAAACCCATGCTTCAGTTTTGATTCTGGTGCTAGGCTAAGAAGTGTAAAAAATCCAACCATTCCAACAAAATGTGTCACTTTTTACCTGCTTATTCTTGTGGCCATACCCCTCTGCTCTATGCTATGTGTTGGCCAGGGAGGAGAAGCACCAGGTGAGTGGACTGGATGGAAGTTGCTGACTATGGCTGGACTGTTTGACTGCTGGACACCTCCAGGTGGTGGAGAACCCCTTTACACATACAGTGTAATCACTGTTAATGCATCCCCAAGCCTGGAAAGCATCCATGATAGGTAAGGATAGTTAATGGGGAAAGGTTTTTTTTTCTTTCATTTGTGTCTGTATGAGATCCTAAATTACTGTGTGGTTGTGTTTTAGGATGCCAGCAATCCTGGATGGAGAGGAAGAAGTGAGAAGATGGCTGGATTTTGGAGATGTGAAGTCTCTAGATGCCCTGAAACTGCTCCAGTCTAAAAACACTTTGACTTTTCATCCTGTCTCTTCGCTAGTAAACAACTCCCGCAACAACTCTCCAGAGTGCCTTCAGCCAGTTGATCTCAAAAGCAAAAAGGTATCAGATTTACTTTGGTATTTTCTTCTAACTGTAGTAGGAAAATGTAGCTCTTAAGTGGTTTAAAGCTGACAAATCTGACCCTTGACCCCATAGGAGCCCAAGCCCACAGCCAGTAGTAAGATGATGATGAGCTGGCTGACAAGCAGCACACCTTCAAAGAGGAAGGAGCCCAACACATGTGGGAGTAAAGAAGAGAGCGAAAGCAAAAAGGTTCAGTGCAAGTCTACAGGAGCACTTCAGCATTGGCTTCAGGGAGCTACTAAGAAACCAAGAGCCACATGAAGATATGAACTGGGACTGAAAACTCTGCAGTGTTTCAAAGAGTATTTAGGCATTTTTTATTCCATTACTATTTTGACAGTTTTGCTTAGTAAAAAAAAAAAAATACTATTTCAAATGATCAATAAATGTCAGAAATAAACACAGCATGCTTTATTCAAGAATTTTATTACCCTTATTACTTGAAACGCAAAGACATTTCGAAACAATGTAGATACTATGCATTTATCATATTAATATTATGATGAATGCCAATACTCCCAATTGTTTTTGTTTAAGTTACAGTATGTATGCTTTTTTTGTAATCTATAATGCATTTCAACATAATAGGAACAGACAGTTAAAGATCTGGTCAGTTAAAAGAAATGTCAAGCACTTTTGTTTGCCAACACGAGCAACGGGCAGAGTCAGATATGGAGATTTACAACACAACTTTTTGCCTTCCCTACACAATGATTGAGAGGTTTGCAAATATACAAAGTCTTGCAATAGTTGACAGTAAAAAGAAACATACTAATAGCATCAGTTATGAATATTTATACTTGAGAAAAGTCTCTTCAGGACATCAGGTAGAATGACATGCTGTCTTCATTTTGTTCATTCCCACGTCAAATGTTGTACCGCGAATAACTTGATTACAAAATGAACCTTCATCAGGGACCACACCTACATCAAGGAGCTGAGTCTGCATTCACACAATGTCCTCAACCTGAGCTACAATTGCATTCATTGTGGCTCCAAAATGAGATGTCTGAAAGTCTTCAGCAATTGTGGATGACAGCAAAGTGCAAAAAAAAAATAAAAAAATCTGTACACACTTGTATGATGGACTTTTCATGGAACTGGATTTTATAATTATTTGCCAATTAACAAAAATCAGCAGGCAGCATAATAATGTGACCCACATGCAGTCTCATCTTCACTACTTCAGGTTTGTTTGTTTTTAGATTGCATGAGGTTAAGTGAAACCATGGTTACAAGTGTTTTTGAGATTCAAACTAATTTAAGCCACAACACAAATGAGTAAAATAGGGGGAGCAGTGTTTCCTCTATTCATGCCACAGTGGCGGGCCATGAAATTAAGAAAACTACCACTGCTAAAGAAACGGATTTAAAAAAACAAAAAACAGTTTTCCAACTTTACTTGTCAACACAAACATGTAGAGATAATGCTTTGATTTATCACGTGAAGTATCCAAATAAAAGCAGTTGGATATATTTTATGGAACCGAAAATGAGGTTAGCCCAAACCACCACCGCCATGAAAAAGTACATAGGGAAACACTGAAGTAATAAGCATCGTACAAGTAAATTCCATAATGTTTCCCTAAGGTGTTCTTTGGGCTGGGAGACTCATATTTTTAAAGAAAATGTGCATTTTGTATACATGAGGTGAGTGCAGCATATTTGTGTGTAGTAGTATACTCAATGAGTTGGATGCTGCTTGTATGTTGGGCATTAAGGATTAACACAGTGGGCCATGGGATAAGGGATGTATAGACAAGGCAAGACAGGGTGGTGAGGGCCCCCCCCCCCCCAGAAGATCTTCAGATTCCTCAGCAGCTGCAGGTCTCCGCTGACGGCTTGGCTCGCTCGTTCCTGTCCAGCTTTATTGGCTCAGGGAACTCGTTGTACAACTCCACTTCGGTCTCCTGAAATCAGACAACATAGTTGCATCACCCAGCTCTCACAGAAACAGATGCTGATGAATGTTATTTCTCAACATTCACAAGACTGGGTCAAACTGTCGGATAGGATTTCCTGCTGGCCTCCGTTACCTGTTTAAGGGCATTGCGTGCAATAGTCTGGAAGGCCTGCTCCACATTGATTGCCTCCTTGGCACTGGTTTCGAAATACGGGATGTTGTTCTTACTTTGACACCAAGCCTGTGCTCGCTTGGTCGTTACCTGAAAGAAAAAAAGAACCAATGTTATACTAAGAAACATCTTAGAGAACAGTACATTTCCTTGCACGTGGTGCACATAATGACACCCCTGGCAAACATAAATGTGATTATCTGGACCCACCTGTCTGTTCTCCAGGTCGATCTTATTGCCCAGCACAACAAAGGGGAAATTCTCTGGGTCTCGAGGGCTGGCCTGGATCAAGAACTCGTCTCTCCAGCTGTCTAGAGTCTTGAAGGTGTTGGGTGCTGTCACATCAAACACCAGGACGCAGCAGTCTGCTCCACGGTAGAACGCAACGCCTAAGGACTGGAACCTCTCCTGACCTGCTGTGTCCCAAATCTGAGATACAGAATAGAGAAGACACGGTGTGTTTACATGCACAACATAATCAGATTATTCTAAATAAAGAGCTTACGGTAATACTTTGACTATAGTGCTTACATGGTTCACATTAACCCGATCTTCCTGATTACTGACCACTATTTGTGCGATAGCTGATGAAGTCTGGAGTTATGTGAGGTACCATACAAGAAACTAAGAAAATTTAGGGACTTTTTTTTTTTACCATTGATAGTGTGTGCCTTTTTATTTTTTAGGATTTTTTTTATGGGCATTTCCACCTTTAATCATAGGACAGCTCAGACATGAAGGGGGAGGGGGGGGGGGGAAAGACACACAAGGAAACCGTCACAGGTCGGACTCGAACCCTTGACCTTCTGCATCGAGAAATAAACCTCTACATATGTGTGCCTGCTCTACCAACTGAGCTAACCGGCCACAGATGTTTGCCTTTTTAAAAAAAAAAGTTTTAACTCAGCATCACGAGCCATAATAATGATAAAATGAATTTATACTTCATTAATCCCACAAGGGAAATTACAATGTTTTCACTCTGTTGTTAGAATACACATTACACATATAATGATGTTTATGAAGAAAAACACAGCTTTGTAGATTATTGTGCCCCATAGTCACCAAAGTAAATAGTAATAGTAAATGTCTACCTCTGAGCAAAAGCCCTTTTTCTCATTTTTCTCTGGTCACGTAGCAACAATTTTATAATGATTTGTTGCTATCACTGCATAGACAGCCCAGTTTTATGAGAAGCCATCTATCCAGCAGTGAAATACTTCTTTAATTCTGATTTTGACCTTAACTCAACTAACCACGGTAAAGCCTTAAAAATGTGTGTTCCTTAATGGATAGATATATATAGCTTTTACAGAACAGACATAGAAAGAAATTATGAATTAATACGGTTGGTAGTCCATTGTTACTAAGGGGAATAAGAATTAGCATGGTTGTTTTTTTTTATATATCAAAACAATGTATTAGCTTTTTATTGTATTTATTGTTTTCAATATGATGATTGCATTTTTCAATTAGAGATAAGCCAGCATTACATTCTTGCCAGTTTCCAATTTCCTCAATACCTGCATTGTGACAAGTCTGTCATCCACCATGACTTCTTTCGTCAGGAAATCCGCTCCTATTGTGGCTTTGTACTGGTTACTGAACTTCTTATTCACATACTGGTTCATCAATGAGGTCTTCCCAACTCTAGGAGAAAAAATAAATAAATCACAGAACAACATTTAGAGCATATGATGGAAAAAGTCACTGATGCATTGAGCATAGATTTGTGAAGCACAGAAAACATTCCTTGCTCGCTGTATTAGAGTGAGTGTATCAGACTACATTTAAAGTGCTCATATTATGCTCATTTTCAGGTTCATAATTGTATTTAGAGGTTGTACCAGAATAGGTTTACATGATTTAACTTTCAAAAAACACCATATTTTTGCTGCAGCGCCTCTTTTCACCCTGTGTGTTGAGCTCTCTGTTTTAGCTACAGAGTGAGGCATCTCACTTCTGTTCCATCTTTGTTGGGAGTTGCACATGCGCAGTACCTAGGTAAGGACTACTAGCCAGTCAGAAGCAGAGTATGAGGGCGTGCCACACTAGTAGCTAGGCGAGCATTAACGTGTGTTACAAAGTGACGCACGTTTGTCTCTGAAGTAAAGTCTGGACTACAATAGAGCTGTTTGGAGCAGTTTGTGAACAGTGTTTTCTGTTTGAGATGGTAAGTCCCTTTGGGGTGGACTTTGGACTTTTTACTTTTCTAAACCTATTACATGCACAAAAACGATATACAACACAGTGAAGGAAAGGGAAAATGCATAATATGAGCACTTTAATACTTTAATACCCCAATTAAGTGATTTCTTTACAATAAACCATCAGGCACTCCTTAGTGTTGTCCCAGTATTTTAGCTGTGGGGGTTATGGCTCAACAACACTCACCCGGAGTCTCCGAGGATGATGACTTTGAGTAGTACTTTCTTCCTTGAGGTCATTGTGCCACAGCTGTGAAGACCAAAAAAAAAAAAATAGATTAGAGGGGAAAAGAAAACTCCTAATAGAAGCAGATCAATGCTGGAATTGCTCAAACACCATAGATACAGCCATGCTCTATGATGACCCTGTTGATATGGGCCAACAGGTTTCAATGAAAGATGATAAGGCCTCTGTGCATCTCGAAATACACTCCAAAGAAAAAAGGCCTCTTCTAGGAATGAAACCAAGTGCAGTGTCTTACATATGTGCGTTTCCTTCACTTCACAAACAAAGAAAAAGTAATAGGGGTAAAACAATATGCTGCACCACATTGTACCATGAGGTTCTAAATACTATTCATGAAACAAACAATTCACTATGCCTTTTTTTTTTTTCCTTTTCCAAAATATGTTGAACAATGCAGTGCTAGGGCTGTTGAGCTGAGATGACATCTACTATTTTTAGCACCACAGCTGGTTGTTATCGTTATACTGTAAAGTGTTGATTTTGTGATATTTTATATTTATACAAACCATTCAATGGAAGAAACAACATTGTTTCATTCCAAGATACAATTATTGTACCTTTATACAAGCTGAACATTACAATCAATTGAAAACAAAAATGTAACACACCCAGTTAATCCAACACATGCTGAATGGTATTAATTGTTGCATGTCTATACTGTACTGCATCATGATGCCTTCCCACTTGAGACATTATTTGTCCTACCAAACAGGCAGGTGCTGCACTTCAATCATTATCTCCACACAGACTTGACAGATTTTAGTAACTACAGATAATCAGCTCAAACATCTTTTGGAAAGATAGGTTCACTCATTTTAAGGCTAAGCTATCCTCGGGTCTTCTTCAAATGTATGAGTTCATCCCCCATTTACACATCTATATACCTTGATATAAGATCACTATTAAACATAATTCCTCTTCCCAATCTTTTTCTTAGTAATGTATAAATCACCACTTAGTAATAATTTACGTTATAACTAGGCTACATTTACTCACAGCTGGCGTACTGATGATTTTTTTTACAAAAATACCTGGCTGATTAAAAATTCTCATATGTGGGCCTGCTCCAGACATCGCCAAGCATTTCTGACTGAGTGTGCTTTGTAATAATAAACCACCTCATACAGCTCTAAGTCCAAACTCTATTACCGGTGGGCTTTAAATCATCACTCTACTCAGGTTAGACTCTGGAAAAAGGCATTATTGGGGAGAAAAACAACAACACAATCATATGTTTTTCAACACACATCACTTAACGTTTATAGCCACTGATGTGATTGAAAAGCTACGGCTTGAATCCACACCACAGCCATTATGAGGCAAAACTAGCAATAGAGCTATCGGTGCTGCTCTCATAATCTGCACCCCATGACACTGTGTCAGGGACTGATCACATGGTTTTAAACACAGGACTAACGCAACCATGACTTGGCAAGCATGATTAGCGCAGCAAAATCCACACACCGGTAAAATCAATAGTTATGATAAATCTGTCGACATATCTGGTTGTAAATATTTCCACTTAATTAACTGACGTAGAGTCCTATCTCGACATTTTACCTAACAATCATGAAGACATCAACACACACTTGCTAAGGTTGCCAGGGTAGAATAGACACAGTACATTCGGAGATAAAATGATAAATAACTATATATAGATAGCTAGATAACGTTAAGCAAATGCAAAATAACGAGGAAACATAGGTTGGGAAACAGTATCATTAACGACTCATTTTAAAACATCTAAAGCCAAACGTTTTTACCGTGTCAACTAACGTTACAGTTACCACAGCTATATCAGTGACACTTCTTAATTTAAGCTAACGTTAACGTTTAGCTAAACTAGGTTTATTAATAAATGTAAAACAATTGACGACAGCTTTATTAGTTATATATATCGTTAGCAAAACCAATAACAAAAGTCACCACAAACCAACCTGGGCGATGATCCTGCAGAAATAAAATATCAAAGTGGACTTTTCTTCTGCCTCGGTTGGAAGCGTTAGCTAGCTAACGCGCAGCCTAGCTAACAGCTCCTATAAAGTCTGCCGTAAAAAAACAACACGTTTACAGCGTCGACAGCTGAATACTCTCTGATAGCTAGCCTCGCAGCTAACCCTACTTATCAAAATCAACACTGCCACTGTCGATGTATATCTCCCTTCGTGTAACAGAAGCGATTTAGTACAATGGTCTATTTCGCCCTGTTCCCGTTTGACGCTTGCTTTTCCTGTCAAGCTAACGTGCTAGCTGCTAGCCGAGTTCTGTTCACTTCCTCCAAAACAAGCTCTGTCGGTGAGGGCTGACGTCACGCACTAGACACGCCTTGTTCCACAGGAATCGGAGAAGTCAATAACAATAACACAATGTCTTAAATTATAATAGCCTATAGCAGGGTTCTTCAACGTTTTTTAAACCAAGGACCCCTTAACTGAAAGAGAGACAGAGCAGGGACCCCCTACTACATAGATTGTATAAAATGAAGTTGCATAGTAAGTGTTTGCATATTAAACTGGGCCTACAATAACATGTAGGGCGGCCTAAAGCCTTGATACATACATTTTTAGTGCACGGAATACTAAGCTATTAAAATAATTGTCAGCATGATTTTATAAATCATGTTTTTAATGTTATGTCACATACATATAGCACATTGAATCCTTAGGATATACTGTATCTGTGGATGGCCTTAGTGACTACCTTACCCATAGGCCAGTAAGCCTATCATCAGTGGGGATTTATATTTGCTAATAATATGTTGGATTCATGTTAATTGACATTTTAATTTTTGAAAAAACTTTCAAATATTAACAATAGTTTGGAGGCCCGCCTGCAGTGACTCTGAGGACCCCCTAGGGGTCCCGGACCCCCTGTTGAAGATCTCCAGCCTATAGGTTTAATGGCATTTATATCAGATGATATGCATGGTCACACATCATTTACCACATAGTACGTACAGCTCACAATTCCATACTGCTACAATTTATAAATACAAAGCTATAACGGTCATAAGAGCAAACATCTAAGAAGAGCTGACGTGTAAAGAAACAGGAAAGCCAGTGAAAAATACCTTTGAAACTAGCTATAGCATTAAACCACATGCTCCAGAACTCCCAAAAGCATGTTATTTTTAATCTTATCTTCTCTTATCTAATCTTATGTCTTTAAAAAAATGGTTTTATTGGTTTGTTGATTGTTTTTTAATTACATTTTTTATTAGTACTGAGCACTGTTGTCACTTTATCACGTTAAGTCCTACCGTGTGCTGCTGATGTGTGTGTGTGTGTGTGTGTGTGTGTGTGTGTGTGTGTGTGTGTGTGTGTGTGTGTGTGTGTGTAAAAGGAGGCTGACCCACTCATCACTCACTGTAAACCAAATCTACCTATGGGTATTATTATTATTTTTTATTAGCAAAGGACATAGGTACATCGCCAGTATGTACATACATATGTACATAAAAGTCAATACCAGAGGTGCATATACAGACCACAATATATATAGAAAATAAATAAAAAGGTAGCAAAGAAGTGTGTAGTACATATTAAGTCAAATGTATCATCGTACATGAGAAATTTATCGAACACAATTCCAGTCTTAATTGCCTTCAAATTTTGAATGTCTCTTATAGTGTTGCCTTATTGGTGCAGTTCTTGAAAAAAGTGTTCAAAACTTGGTTTGGAGTCCGCCCATTTCTACTTGTGAATATGGAATTTACCCAATAATAAGATTAATTGGACAAAATAAACAACATCATTGTCCATCTCATTGCCCTCAAAACAAATAAAAATATCTTTATTCTTAAATTGAATTGATTGCCCAGTGTTCCGTCTTATAAGATGTTGAACATCAACCCAAAATATTTTAGAATACATACAGTGAAAGAACAAATGACAGATTGTTTCTTCTTCTAGTTCACAGAAAGTACAAGAATATTCAATATCAAGTTTAAATCTGTTTAATGTCCTTTTGGCTGGATATATTTTATGCAAGATTTTAAAAGAAACCTCTTTTACTTTGTTATTAAGACAGAATTTGTCCAATTAACCAGATTTTTTGCCAGTTAATTTCTACATAGATTGAAGCCCAAAAGAACCTTCCTGAGGGCAGAGTTACCTCTTGTATATAATTCCTGATGTGTTTATTTGAACATTTATTCTTGGTAATGTCAACTCCCCCAAGGAATATACCACTACTAAGCGGATTGATCACTGACAGTACTGATCCTCAGCACTGAAAAGTTGCAGCACACTCCTCGGCACAGCATCAACAACTATTGCATATTCTCTTGGCGTGACTGTTAACTGGAATTTGGAGAGGAATTCATTATACTTTAGTAACTGCCCGTCAGCATTAAGGAGTTGCTTGCCCAATACAATACCATTAGCAACCCAATTTCCATAATACAGAGATTTATTTTTATATTGAATATCCTTGTTATTCCAAATGTAGTAATTGGTTGGTGTAAACCTCTGCCTTTGCTCTGTTGAAGCCTGACTTGACTTGCAGCTTCTGTGACGTCTGCCTCCGTTGCTCTGATTGGTTGTAGGTCTATCCAATTGAGTTCAGAGGCATTTTCTTTCCTGGTTTGGTTGAAACACGCCCCATAATCACAGCCCAATGGAGCAGTATCAGATATTCTGACTAGAATCTGAGTATGACGGCGTCAGGCTACCTCAAGATATGTGTGATATACCTATTTTCTTTTTTTTATAGATACTTTGAGGTTTACAGTGCAGTCTGTAGGCAGTTGGACATGACTATAAGTTATCAAGGGTCTACCATGGATTTTACATTGTATTTTCTTGTTTTCCAGTGCCCGGACACAGTGGACGAGTGGCAGCAAGTGGCCGATGGATTCCAGGCACAGTGGAACTTCCCAAACTCCCTATAGGTTCTCTGGATAAGAAATACCTCAACTACAAGCATACATTTGCCATGGTGTTAATGGCACTGGTTGACAGTAGTTACAGGTTCCTGTGCGTAGATGTTGGTTGCAATGGGCGGATTTCAGATGGCAGAGTGTTTGGTGGATGCTCACTGCAGGATGCCCTGGACAATAGGACATTCAACATCCCCGCCTCTGCACCACTTCCTGTTTCTGACCAGCTGGCTCCTTATTGTATTGTGGCAGATGAGGCATTTCCCTTGAAGGAGTACCTCATGAAGCTATATACACAAACAGCAGGCTACCTGTAGAGCAATGCATCTTTAATTACAGGCTGGCGCGAGCTCAAAGGGTGGTAGAAAATGCCTTTGGCATCCAAGCCAACCATTTTCGGGTCTTTCTAACCACCATCAACATTCAAGACATTGTTGAGGATGTTGTTTTGGCTTGCTGTGCCCTGCACAACTTCCTGCGGACCGAAAGCTGTGACCTATACATGGTGGAAATTGTTGACCAGGAAGGACTTGATCATGACACTGTCCCAGGAAGATGGATACCTAGAGCAGGCCTGCCTGCCAAACACAACTGATGCAACAGCACAAGCCAAGCAGCACAGGGATGAACTATGCAGTTATTTTAATGTTGATATCGGTGCAGGGATGTCATCATCGTGGTATTCCTGAGAAGCTAATCTTTCCAGGGTTTTAACAATGGTGCACATCAAGTTAGTTGACTCCTCACTGTTGGACTCGTCCAGCATCTGCCTGCAGTGCTTCACTTGAGGCCTTTGGAAAGGTTTCCTTAAAATAAATAAATAATAATAATAATTTACAATGATGGGGATTTAATACCTTGGATTCTTAAAACTGTTCACCAAGCATTCATATAACAATAAAAAGTTATCAATGGGTATAACAATACCCTGAAATGTGGGCTCCATTTGGTCAGGGTGTGTTCAGATGTGAAAGGTGGGAATATAAGCTTCCCTCACAGCGTAGACAAATATAAGGATATGGCTTAATTCAAATTCTAAAGTCGCATGGCAGATTGGGGAAGATAATGAGAGTGACACCAAGTTTATATATGAAAGGCTACATGTGAATAGAGGGGCAGAAACCCCTGTACCTGGACAATCAGTGGCCACTTCTTGCACATTCATTTACATTTTTGTCATTTAGCAGATGCTTTAATCCAAAGTGACGTACACTAAGTACATTAAACAATGTTTTATTTTTACTCAAGAAATAAAACAGTTCAGTTACCAAATTATAATAAATTATTTTTATTGGAAGAAAGTTCACTGAATTATCAGGGATGTTTAGTCCCTTCTTTCCAGCAGGTGTACAGTGTCTGGGTGTTGGACTTTTGTGTGATATTGATTTTGAGGACTTCTCAGGTTTCCAGCAAGCTCTATTAACAACTTCAATGTTTCGATGTTCTGTCTTGGGCATCTTATTATTATGAGTATTTGATGATGCGGTGAGTGCGCCGTGACGCCATCACGTCGGACCGAATGAAGCGTCATCCTTTCTGATGTAGAGCGGCACAGCGGCCTTTCTTTGCTGCTCTACCGTTCCCTTATTCTGTCCTCTCTTATCCCAGTATTTCAGCTCTGAATTTCTCTAACCATGACTCGAAAGTCGCAAATTCTCGCCGCTTGCTTGCTGCTCCTGGCTGCTGTGAGCTCTGAGGTTTCAGCGGACGGTTTGGTGAACGAGGACGTGAAGAGGACAGTGGACCTGGGCACTCATCTGGCCAAGATTACCGCGGAGATCGTGCTGTCCAACCAGGGACAGTCTGCCGTCCACAGCTTCATATTAGCGGTAGAGGCTGACCTGGCCCCGCATCTGGCATACATCGGAGCTTCGGTGAGCCTAACATCAGTGAATTAAATAAAGCCAACACGTCTGCCTGTAACCTGCTCGCTAGCTTTAGCCTGTTAGCCATTTCATAGTATGCTAACGTTACTCATTTCTTGGCTGTGCAAAATATTGCTGTTCTCCACACAAATGTTGCATTTCTTCAAAAGATTATAGCAGCAATAGTGCACAGGCTATGCTACCATACGACGTTACAGTGTGCTCACTGAATGCATGAAAGCACAGCTACTAGCTTGGCTTATGTGAGTCAATGAGTCCTGCAAACAGTCAGTTAGCCAACGGTAAGTTAGCTACTATTTCAGCATGTGACGTTATATTAGGCTACTTATTGCACGGTATTGCCATCAGCTCATTTGCTATGCGCAGAAATGTACCAAACGGCAACAGCTCAAACTAGATTAGTTCAATTAGTTTTGAATTGCTAGGGATGCGGGTAATACGATGTTAACTTCCGCAGTGCTGCACGCTCTGTCTGGCTGAATGACACGTATGAGCTGGGCAGCTCACTTCCGTGTGTAACTGCGCAGTCCCGCCCCTTTCCACTATGTATGAAACTGTCTGTAATAATACTCTGTTTTTAGACAGAATAATAAACTTCACAAGGATCCTTCAAGGAACTATTGTCCACTGCATTATATACCTCTCACTTGTCCTGTATTTATCTTGAAAGTGTTTTTCTTTCAAAGAGTATGCTCAAACCATATTTCACCATATTTCTACAGGTGAAGGGTGATGAGGAGGAGGATGGCACACTTGAACTCCAACAGACAACAATTCAGAGCCAAAGGTATGAGATTGGACTCTTCATTATCATCTAACGTTCTCAAGCTTGTATAAATAACTAAACTGGTGGAAACACACTTTTTTTTTTTTTTTAACCTTTTAGCCTAGGAAATACAAGACTAACATTGTTGTCCCACAGTTCCTTGCTCCAGCAATCACTATTCACAACACAAGCCTTCCTGTAAAACAGATTTCTGTCAGTCCATTGACTTTTACTATAAAAACAGATGGGGTTGATTCTAAAACAATACTTGTTAGATGACTAATTAATGAACATTCAGGTAACAACAAAAACAACTCCTCGTAAAAATCATTTTCAAAAAATGAATGCCTGAAAATTGCATTTTGTAGTTCCTGAGACGCTGATCTTTTGCAGCAGCGTGCGCATATATCTTACCCATGCTCATCTCTGTCATTTGTTCCATACAGTGGGGTTTTTTACAAAGTGCAGCTGCCCTCCAATCTGGCGGCAGGTGCTCAGCTGAAAACTAAGGTGGAGATGACATTTAGCCATGTCCTGCAGCCCTTCCCCACACACATCACACAGGCTGAGCGCCAGCTGGTGGTCTTTCAGGGGAACCACTACCTGTACTCTCCGTACCCCACCCGCAGTCAGACCACGCGTGTCCGCCTAGCCTCCAAGACTGTGGAGACCTACACCAAGCTGGGTAACCCCAGCAAGAACGATGAGATCATTGAATATGGACCTTTCCGTGATGTGGCTCCATTCAGCGAGGTACAGCTTTTACCAGATTTGACTTCAAGTGAAGCTGCGAGAAAGTTGCTAAACGTTCTGTGTTTGTGTATGTTCTCTGCTGTCCACAGGATACAATGAAGATCCATTATGAAAACAACTCGCCCTTCCTCACCATCAGTAGCATCACTCGGACCATTGAGGTCTCTCACTGGGGTAACATTGCTGTGGAAGAGACCATTGACCTGAGGCACACAGGAGCCGCCCTGAAGGGGCCTTTTTCACGTTACGATTATCAGCGGCAGTCAGACAGCGGCATCTCATCTGTCAAATCCTTCAAGGTGTTGTATTAAACATAAAACACTGTTGTCTGATTTTGTTTTTAGTGTTACGGTAAGTAAGGATGACTATATGCTTTCTCCTCAACAGACTATCCTTCCTGCCTCGGCCCAGGACGTCTACTACAGAGATGAGATTGGCAACATCTCCACCTCCCATCTACAGATTTTGGAAGACTCAGTAGAAGTGGAGGTCAGGCCTCGGTTCCCCTTGTTCGGAGGCTGGAAGACCCACTACATGATTGGCTACAATTTGCCCAGCTACGAGTACCTCTACACCCTAGGTGAGTTGACTTCTGATAACCTAGTCTCGCATTGCCAGACCTTATTTCACAGCCCTGCGGAGGAGGGTCTGATTAGTCCACACAGCATTCCGGGATGGGAGAAAAACGTGCTCTGGTTTATTGGCATTTCTTTAAACCAATCACAGTCGTCTTGGAGCCCCTGTGCCGCTGCAAAATAGCCTCGGGAAGGAACTTCTTTGGGTGGAACATGTGTACGTTCAAAAGTTGTTTTAGTCATGCAACAGAAAACTCAGATTGGACAGATAGTCTAGCTAGCTGTCTGGATTTACCCTGCAGAGATCTGAGGAGCAGTTAACCATAGTCCTCAGAAATCGACCGGAGTTTAAAATGCCAACACAAAGAAAGCGGAAGGTACCGGACGTCCGGCCGAAAAGGACATCCGGCGGCAATCCCGGAAGTGGAACTTGTGGATATAGACAACTGATAACCTAACTAACCCAAACATAGGAGAACACTTTGATTCCTACTCGTGTTCTTAAAGGACAATTGCGGCGTAAAATAAACCTAGGGGTTAATAACGTGTACTGAGTCAAACGTTCTCTGGGATATGTTTTCATGCTAATCGAACGTGTCTCTAGCTTTTAACAAGCTACCGCAAAACCGGTGCTTACCTGCTAACGCTAGCTTTTGGGGCAGAGGGTAAATCACTATTTTCTACCACTAACAATGCTCAAAATAGCACCACACTTAAAACTGTAGCATAATGAGACGCTGTGTTTGAGCTATGTTACTGGTTGCATGGCATTCGTGATTCGGCTGCTCGTGACTGTTTTCTAAGATGGCGGCCGAATGTTGAATGAACACTACTGTCTTTATAAACTTCTTTTTAATAAACTGTCTGTACACTTACAAAGTTCTCAATGCTTCGGTTTGCATGTAGGGACCCTCATTATGCTACTGGCAACCAGTAACCAGTAACAGAGCTCAAACACAGTGTCTCATTATGCTACAGTTTTAAGTGTGGTGCCATTTTGAGACTTGTTAGTGGTAGAAAATAGTGATTTACCCTCTGCCCCGAAAGCTAGCGTTAGCAGCTAATCACCGGTTTTGCGGTAGCTTGTTAAAAGCTAGAGACTCATTCGATTAGCATGAAAACATATCCCAGAGAATGTTCGACTCGGTACACGTTATTAACCCCTAGGTTCATTTTACGCCGGAATTGTCCTTTTAAGGACCACTCAAAACTGTGAGAAAGGCTATAGGCTGATAATTGAAAACCAGCGTTGCTCAATGGCCACCGCAGCAGGGCAGAGTCGCAGGTGCTTGCTGTCATCATGATTTTAAACCCAGGCTTTCCTTTGAGACTGAATCCCAGGGTGTGTTGGTAATGTGTCACATCATTTTATTTTCTAGGTGACCAGTATGCACTGAAGATGAGACTAGTTGACCATGTGTATGATGACCAGGTGATTGACGCCCTCACTGTGAAAATCATCCTGCCGGAGGGGGCCAGGTCAGTGTTTCCAAGCTAGTCTACAGTATGTCAGATTTAGTAGAGATTTCTGCAGTACTTGATGCTGATTTCTCATATTTTTCCCTGCCATGTCCTATCAGAAACATCCACGTGGATACACCTTACAAAATTGATCGCGAGCCAAACCAGCTGCACTATACATATCTGGACACCTTTGGCCGACCAGTGCTGGTCGCCACTAAGAACAACCTGGTGGAGCACCATATTCAGGATGTTGTGGTAAGACAAACGGTAGAAGAGGACGGCAATTTGGGCATTGCATACATACGCATTATTTACCAGCAGATTTGTAGAAGATTGCTTTGACTAACGTAACATGTAGCCACTACAGTGTTATTAACCACATGTCCAGATATGTTGAAGCCAGATAACCTGCAGAGACGGACTGAAAGGTTTTTCAGCTTTGACAAATGTTTAAAACCTTGCACACTAAATGCTTTAAAGTAATTGTGCACTACAGCAGTTTTACAATCTGATTGAATTATATCGCAACTGGAAACTCTCTCTTCCTGTGCCGGAATGTAAACCTTGCACACAAGATATCTTAGAATGAGCCGAGTTTCTTTGTAGTGGTAGTAGTAGTAGTAGTAGTATGAATTTGTTTGATTTTTTAAAGACCCTTTGGTCTTATCTATGGAGCCATCCTCAAGACCAACTGTTACAAGAAGCAAGTTTACAAGTGTCCTTAGGTCCCCTTGTAAGGCACTATAAAAATCCAAGCTTGTATTGTTAGTAGGGTTGGGTACCGAGACCCGGTGCTAATGTGGCACCGGTGCCTAAACGACCGGTATCTACCCGACCGAATAGCAACGCGGATTTCGGAGCCTCATTTCGGTGCCAATTAACTGCCTTCTGCGCTGCTCTCTGATGCTCTGAAACAAACGTTAGAGGCAACAGAAGCATCGCTGCACGTGACGCTAGTTAACACTTCACTTGACAGCAGGTAACGTTAGCCTACCGTTAGTTAGCAGCTGGATTAAACACGGTTATAATGCTGACAGCTAAACAGTGTCTGTATTTCACTGTAGAGGATTCCAACAGTGGGATGTTATGGCTTTACTGCACTTTCATGATTAGGCCTGTAACAATTATTACATAATGTTTTTTTTGTTTTTTTTACATAATCGCAGTTTTGTTGTGTAACCGCAATTCATTGCTACCATTAGCTCAGGTCTTAAGGCGAATGACTGGCAGTTGTTGATTTTGTTTAGATTTGCCAAATTGTAATTAGACAAGTGATTATTGGTCGGACTATATATTTTTATTGTTTCAATTATTAGTTGTATGAACTTGACCCTATACACGTTCATAGCAACAAAAATGACAAGGGAGGATACAGTTAGAAAAATGTTTTATGGTAATAAAGAGGCGTTGTTTACTTCATAGGCTGTGTATTTGTGTTATTCCATTATCTGGGTCACATGACAGTTATATAACCAAAAGATGTATCCTGGAATTTGTTAAAAAAAAAGTGAAAATTTGACTGAAAGAGACAATTACATTGTTAGTCGTAATTATTTCTTCGTAATTAATTTATTGTACAGTGACATTTTGAATTGTTACAGCTCTATTCATGATACATTTTTCACATTACTGTACCCTCACAGCGCAGACAGTCAAAATAATAAGGTGTTAAATGTACAATAACGGAACTCATATTTGAGAAGCTTTAATCATCATAGGTTTTGTATTTTCACTTAATATCATTACATTCATATTTTGTCTTCAAATCTTTTTTTTTTTTTTACACTATTATTTAGCTCTTCTTCCTACAGGGTGTCCCCATGGCTTATAGGTTAGAACACAGACCACCTAGTTCTAGTACGGCTGGGGACCTTTGTTGCATGTCGTTCCCCCTTTCTCTCCTCTTTTCCTATCCTTTCTTTGTTATCTAAGAAAAGCATAAAATGTCCAAAAACTATTGATAGGAATTATAATATGAGATGTGAAATTGTATTCAAATCGGAGTTAATAAACCTCTTTTGTGATTCCCAGGTTCATTATAACTTCAACAGGATCCTGATGCTGCAGGAGCCCCTCTTGGTTGTAGGGGCTTTCTACATCCTCTTCTTCACTGTCATCATTTATGTCCGCCTGGACTTTGCCATCACGAAGGTATGCGAGCATTCATGTGTTTCTACAAAGGCAGTCTGGTTTCTGTTGGCCTCGTTTATCCTTTCACTCCCCTCCTTTAGCAGATATTCTGCATACTTCTATCTTCATTCAGTTCTTGTCACTTCAGTTTTAAATCCGTCTTTGTTCAGGACCCTGCGGCTGAGGTGCGTATGAAGGTGGCCTCCATCACCGAGCAGGTGCTGACTCTGGTCAACAAGCGCCTGGGTCTGTACCGACACATGGACGAGGTGGTCAATCGCTACAAGCAGTCCCGCGACACCGGGGCGCTCAACAGCGGCCGGAAGACTCTGGAGGCCGACCACCGCACTCTCACCAACGAAATCAGCACACTGCAGGCCCGCCTCAAAGCCGAGGGCTCCGACTTGGCTGAAAAGGTGAGTGGCGTGTGTTTGCGAGCACAGGTTGAAATGCCGTAAATGAAATAATAGTGCGTTCCATTTGTACTCGGAAGTCAGATTTTCCGAGGCCAAAGTCGGACAAACCAATGAACATGTATAGAGAAGAGAATAACAACACTACAGAAATGACAAAGACAATCTGACGTTTACGAAACATTAAAAAAGAGGAAATAACTAATATTATCAGGTAGCTAAAAATGTAAACAAAAAAATAATAACTAGGAGTGGTTGTCAAAAAATTGAGATCTAGCATCCAGTTAAAGTGCCAGTGTGGGATTAAAGTGCTTGCGATGTGCTTGGTCATTATACAGTCTGATCGCTGTAGGCACAAATGATTTAGTGTACCTTTCTGTTCTAATTCTCTGTTGTAAAATTCTACCAGTTGACCTATTGCTTCTCATAAATGTATGATGAAGAGGGTGAGTGGGGTCATTAAGGATTTGGTCAGACCATTAACATACCGTAATAAGCACTTCTGTCTTATTTGTGTCTCACTAAATTAGTCGTAAACACAGTCCTGTCCAACTTCTATCTGTGAACAGTCGTTGCGCTGTTTGTATGCACAAAAAACAGCGTGATGCGTTGTTATAAACTGGCATTGCTAACAATGGCTGGCTAGAGCTAATGAAAACAATGAAAAAATCCGACTTGTAAATGGTACGCATTCAACGCGCTTTAATCTGAAAGTACAGTGATGTTGACTCCCCTGTCTAATGCTCTTAAGGTCGGGGAGGTGCAGAAGCTGGACGGCCAGGTCAAGGACCTGGTGTGTCGCTCCGGCCAGGAGGCCGAGCGGCTGGTGGCGGGCAAGGTCAAGAAGGAGGCTTACATCGAGAGCGAGAAGACTCTGACTGGCAAGAGACAAGAGCTCGTCAGCCGCATTGACAGTCTGCTGGATGCCCTCTAAACTACTCCCGCCACACTCGCACACATAAACGGACACACACCGCCCCTGCTACAACACACTGTACAACCGGCTGTTTGTATGAATGAGAATGCTATGTGACACAAATGCTTACACTTGTTTTGTTTTTGTTTTTTACCATCGGACATGGACAATTAACATCTGATCTTCTAGTAGTGATTGGTTTATCCAAACACTCGTGCCTTGTGATAAACCTAAGGTCACTGCGCACTCAGCTCTACAGCAGCTACGTCACAACTTTTGGCTTTATCGTTTGTCTGTTTGTTGAGGTGCACTTCAACTTTGTCCCACTGCTCAAACTTGACACTTCCATTTTCACGTTCTGGACTTTGTATTATTTTACCCCCCTCTTAAATATGTTGTTTTTTGGAAACTAATAGAAGGGCCCAAGTGTTTCCATTGTCATGTCTTTACTCACATATGCCATATTCTAAGATTAAATCATCTTTAGCTCTTAAGTAAGAAGGTGATCTTTTTCCAATCGTCTCTCTTTTGCATTTACAACTTTTTTCTACTCGCCCCTGACTGATGTTTATATTTTAAGAAAAAATTTGAAGCTTGAATCCTTGTCAGCCCAAACACTTGTTTTTGATGTTCCTCAGTCATATTTTCTACATTTTGTATGATTTTTGTTTTGTAAGTGGTGTTTTTTGACCATGAGATTAGTGAATACATGAGATTAGGTTGTATGTGAGAAAAGACATGGGAGATGGGACACAAATGTTTGTGAAACGGGCAATGCTATGGACAGCTGTCAAATTTGAAATAAAGTTTTGAGAAACTTATCATTTAGCATGTTTTTTAAATGACACAGCAGGTGTATGAAGATGGGACAACAGAGTTTTAGTTTACAGCTGGGGTATTAGTTCATTTGAGGAAGCAGTACTCTAGGTTATTCGAAAGAGGGCGCACTTGGGTCAAGAACCAACACTGAAAAGCTTTTCTTTCCCTTCAACAAGACTACACTGCCATTGAATACTCTGACACATAGATTAAAGTATGTCATCCTAAAGTCACAAACCAGCTACACATGCACTATGACTGGTGTCTGGTGCCCTTTCTAAAACTGGCACCTCAGAGGGACTTTCCAGTACATTGTTGCATTCCTTGTTTCAGAGAAACCCCACCTATCGCTTTCTCCTCCCCGGTCAGTAGAGCAGCTGACCTGCCGTGATCACAGTCAGAAGCCCAGGATAAAACATTAGGGTCAGTCTGAGGTCACCAGGGGTCCTGGCAGGTCATTTCCTGCTCCATAATAACAGGCCCCATTCCCCGCACAATGATAATGTTAACATATTGTATGTGCCATACAATAATCATTCTGAAAATACACAGCAGGGGGAAAGCAAAGACAATGTCTGTTAGCACTGATGCTCGGGGCTGGTGAAAGGCCACACAATAGCATTTTTGTTTGTGTGTTTGTACATAAGTGGAGATTTGGAGCGATGAGAGTTCGGAAAGCCGCAGAGTCTCACTCTCACAGCAGGCGGACTGCTGCTGCTCACACACGTCCACCTCAACGCCAGTGACTGTGTCGAACAAAGCGCTGAGCTCACGTCTGCTTGCCGCTCTGTAATGATGCTATCGGGTCACTCTGTGGTCACTCTGTGGGTTTGCGTGATGGACTGATGTGATTGAAGGATTCCTTTGGGGACTGGAAAACCATTTTAAATGTGTGGCTTTATAGAATGAATAATTGGCCTTGGAAAAACTTTCCTTAAAATAAAAGAACCTGAATTCTTCAGCATGCTTAAGCTCTCTTGTGATGGAGATTCATAATGATAACACGGCAGTTTGAAAATGAATTTCACAAGGATTTTGGGATCAGAGCCTATATTTATTAAATTGCTAAAATACTTCTTTTTTTTAACTTGTAAAATCCTTAATTTATACTCCAATTTACAGTCTAAAGCTTACATTTAACAGAGCTTCATAAGTATCTTGGGCTGGTTAATAGAAGATTATAGATGGCTGCTGTCCAGAGCTGAGCATGGGGCTTCTGAGACATGTTTTGAAATGACTGTACAATATAACATCAGCCAAGATGACCAATATCTAAAATTCAGAAAAGATTAGGGGAATAGAATAAAGCTGGTATGATTTTGTTTGTCATAAAACTCCATGCATTGCCATTGTGGTATTAAATAGACTGTATTGTATGTTTTCTCTGATGTAGGCTACCAGCAGCAAACCAACGTGATTTCAATTCAGCCAATTTCCTATTATTTAATTCCTATTTATATTTTACATATCATCAATATGTAGAATGTTTAGTTCTTGTGTCAATTGTCAAACAAACAAAAAAAGTGAAGTTGAGAAAAAGGCTTTAAAGTTTTAAGGCTCTTTGCAAAACTGTGTAACGGATGTATGAGTTGTAAAAACTTCATTTTATGCACCTAAAAAAAGCATTTAGACACTGCACTGTATGTTTGGACAATCTGAAAGGCGTAAAGAAAACATCTCACAAAATATGTTCTTGTTGTTTCTTTAGCTATTGGTCCAGTTGAGCTAATGAGCCAGTTTAATGAATTCATATTTAAGCAAATACATTTAATTATGTGATTTAAAGGGAGCTTAAACAACATGAAATCACATGAATTCCACCAGAGTGAAAGACTGCAGAGATGGCAGTTATACTGCTACTCTGTTAAGCTCGGCTAGTTAGCGTTTAGCTGAACTAGTTTATCTGGTGTTTCTTTTTTCTCTCCATAATGATTAGATTGTGTTACTTATTTACTTATTTATGTGGTACACAAAAAAAAAACTAAACAATTTCTTTTCTGGAGCATCAAATTGGACTATTCCATTACAGGAGACAGAGAAACTGGCTGGTAAATTAGCAGTTTGGTTTTTACCTCTGTCTGGTAAAACAGATCTGATTGTCAGTCAGATTTTGGTCAAAACTTAAATACTGATGAATTTCTACTCCTGCATCATTGAGAGCGTCCTGACATCACACATCACTTCCTGGTACGGAAACAACACCCAACACGAGTGCAAGGCCCTGCGGAGAAATTTTCATTATACCGATTACAACTAGTTGAAATTGTATTTTAATATGATTTCACATGACAAATAAATACACTGACTGATAATTACATTTTAACCAAAAATGTTGTTACTGTTTTGGCTTTGTGGGGCAGAATAATGGGCTATTGCTTCTCTGTCTGGCCATTCATTCTCAGAGCGTGATTAATAATGTGATCAACTTTAAGTAGCAGTAAGTCCCTTGATAAATGTGTCTCATTTTGTCAAATGACTTTTTTACTTTGTTGTCTCTTTAGAGTATTCTTCAGTGTAATTCTTAAGATAGATTAGATAAATATGAGCACATGTCCTAAGTAAGAAGCGAGGCCTTTGAAGATACAATGTCTTTTCACTTAACCTAAAATAGGCCACATTTAAGCCCTCCAATTTCATGAAGCCACTGAAAAGTCTTTGAATTAGATGTTAGAATGATGCTGTTTGCAACTATTGACTATTACTGTACCTGTATTACCACTGAATAGATAGATACTTTATTGTCCTTTACCATGGAAATTTGTTGCCACTGTCTGTACAAGCCCTCACATAAATACATAGATAAATGAATATGGCTCTAGTCATCGCACATCGTTTTGTTAATGCATTTGCTTCCCAATTTGACTGTTATATCATTGACAGGGCATTGTCTTGTGAGATATTGGTGTTTGCTTGCTTGACCTTTCAGTCTTTTCACTTCAGGCCCTGTTCTATGGCCCAGGATGTGATTACCGGTTGCAGAATAACTGCGGTTTATCTGTTGGTGTAAGCCGAGCAGAATACTGTTTAAACCGGAATTCATGTGAAGCACTGTATCCTGATGTGGCAAACCGTGTGTGTGTGAGAGTGTGTGTTTGAGGTGGATGAGGGGGTTTGTGCAGGGTGTTGGACTGGTTGAGCCATGTGGTTGAGCTGTCATGGTCCCCCCTCAGGCATGAAGTTGATTTTTATCTTCCTTCCCTGAAGTATAGTAAAGATGCAGATGTTCTTTCTTTATCTGCCAGAAAAATAATGAATATGCAAAAAAAATGTGGAGTCAAACTAGGTATCAGTTGAAGGCGTAATCCACAAGCCCTGGGCTTTGTGACGTGGTGGTGATTGATTACATTGAGGGCTCACCTGCGGTACTCTCTCCTCTTAATCTTTCTCGCTCTGAAATACACACACTCACAAAGAGAGAGGCAGAAGTCACCAGTCAGGGAACAATATCCTGCTAAGAAGACACACTCTCATAAATCACTGAGACAGAGCCACCACCCTCACTGTCAGCATGTTATTATGCACACACACACACGCGCACACACACACACACACACACACACACACACACACACACACGCGCGCACACACACACACACACACGCGCGCACACACACGCGCACACACACACACACACACACACACACACACACACACACACACACGTTCCTCACAACATACATTCATTCAATTCAGTCAATCTTGCTACCCAGTCATAAAAGGATGTCATCGAAAAGAAGAAATATGACTCGAATCAAAACTCAAAACTTGCCCTCAAACACGCCTCACCTGCGTTGATTCCCTCTGGCTCTGCTTAAAACACACATCCTCACAACAGCCGCTCTGTGTCCTGCTCTGCTCTGGCCCTCTGCACTGGCCATTCCTCAGTGACAGGGTGCCGGGATGAGTGGATGAGAGGCTCTGAAGGGCGAGGTGAGGGATGGATGAAAGCCCTGCGCCTAAGGTCCCGGGGCCCTGTGTCCTGTGCAGGTGGCAGGTGTGATCTGGCCGGGTGCAGAAGCGTGAGTGCAAGGAAGAGGAGGACAATGAAGGCGTCTGTGGCCCTCGTCGCAGCTGCAGCAGGCGGGGAGGAGCAGGGCTGACAGATAAGACAGTCGGACAGATGGAAAGACGGAGGAAGGGAAGGACAGCGTAGGGTGCGCAAAGATGGAGATGGGACTTCAAACAGAGGATTGGGCCCTGGGTGCAGAGAGACGCATTCTTGTCTGGCATGGAGGAGGTGGGGACAGAGGGAGAGCTAGAAAGATGGATGGCACAAAAACGGCGAGCATCAAAGTCCACAGACGTTCTCCTCTTGTGCAGATGTTTACATCGTGCACACTTTTGCTCAAAGCCCCTGTGCTCTGCCTATATCTGTGAGCATATTGATGTCAACCTCCCTCTCTGTATGGATTTGTATCGATGAGACAGTAATCCTCATCCCTTGCCGCCCTTGTGTGCAACTGTCCACAGCTCCCACTAAGACCCGCTGATCTCTGCCACATGGCGCTCCATCAAAGCACTGATGGCCATGCCTCTCAGGGTAAGTTTTGCCAAAAAAAAAACGCACCCGCGTGGCATATACATGTCCCTCGTGAGCGGCAGATGAAGGTCTAACGCTACTTTAGACTTTGTATCATCTTGGATCGCATGAAGGCGAGTGAAACAAAGCTGCTCTCTGTTAAAAAGCGCTCTTGTCTGAGCGTGTGCACGGACACACAGACGTTTCCTACTTTCTCTATCGGACCTGATTAGAGTGATAGGGGCACTTCCCATTGGCTGTGAGAGTGGCCTCTCCTTCCCAGGGCAGCCAATTTCCCCTACTCCAGAGCTGATAGGAAACTTTGATTGTCCACTGAGCTCAGGAGAGACAAAGAGATTTTTCCTCTTGCAATCCACATATCGCTCCATCACCTCTCTACCTGCAATCTCCCCACTCGGTCTCTCCTCTCCTCCATCTCTCCCTCGTGAATTTTCTTGCCTTATTTCCATGATCACGACTGTTGTGGGCTGCTGAACGTGAGTCCATTAAACTGGCACTGACTGCTTTGATGGGCAGGAAGTTTCACTTCATGTGGTGACATCTGCATCCTGTGACACAATCCTACCCTGCGTACATTATGTACTGTCTTGGCTTACCACTGTCCTCTATTGACATTCCTATAATTAACACTGTGAGCACAGGCAGATGCTGCTGAAAGCATTTGCAAACTGGTACATGTACTCATGTTGAGTGTGACGTAAACCGAGAAAGATACGGCGGCCAAAAGAACAAGCAAGGCGTCTAAACATGTGGAGAAAGCCAACAGGAAACATCTCCCTCTCTTTCTGCACCCGATGCTGGCCCTCCCTGAGAACACACTTCCTGTCAGCGCTCCTCTAACTTCCTGTCCAGCCACCGGGAATCCCAGCTGGAACATTCCAGCTGTGCAATAGGCAAGGCAAGGCAGCTTTATTTGTATAGCACATTTCAGCAACAGGGCAGTTCAGAGTGCTTTACATAAAACATTAAAGAGCAGTTAAAAACGATTAAAAAAATCAAATAGTCTCCCTCCCTTTCTGGGCTGCTTGATTATTACAATTTATTTTACACAGACACACACACACACACACACACACACACACACACACACACACACACACACACACACACACACACACACACACACACACACACACACACACACACACACACAGGACTCAGAGGCTCTTGTAGTGCTACCGCATCCCCTCCCCGCCAGGGGTCGCTACATAACAGCACATTTTTTCTCCTGCGTGACTTGACTGCGTCTCTCCTGCAGTGTGAAACTCTCAGTCTCAGTGCAGTGGGGATACGAGCTCTTCTATCTCCTCAGAAGGCTCTTGTTTATATTTCTAGTTTTTTTTAGAGCAGGGAAATTCGCAGTGCCATTAGTATAATGGCATTAGATGAAATGGCACATGCATGTTTATAAATGTGCCTTCACATCCATATGGGCTGGAAAAAAAGCAGGTTTGGTGACTTTGAGTATGACCTTTTCGGAAAGAGAGCTAATCCCGAGCTATAATAGACTCCGGGACCGATATGGAAAACTGCTGCACCGTTATCTCGGTTGTCTAGGAGACCATCAGAGCACCGGGGCCGGTGGAGATGCCACGGTATTAAAAGGGGAGTGCGCGTGTGTGTGTGTGTGTGTGCGTGTGTGTGTGTGTGTGTGTGTGTGTGTGTGTGTGTGTGTGTGTGTGTGTGTGTGTGTGTGTGTGTGTGTGTGTGTGTGTGTGTGAATTGGAAAATGTTGTCTTTTTTTGTCATAAGTGTCACTCATAAATACTGCATTATGGACGTTGACCATTTTTACTGCCACGTTTGGCCCGCAGCATTTTCTAGCTTTCAGTAGGCTATGTTGACATTTTAATTCGAAGACATATAGGCTATAGGAACACACAGGAAAAGATCAGTCATATAAAAAGTGAATAAGGGGCCACGCTCGGCTCATTATTCGTTAAATTAAACTGCATTCGCCTGACATCAATTATGAATCATGAACTAAATTATAGCTAACTTAGACTGTTAACCTTATATTATCACGGCAGTTTATTTAACTGATAACACAGGCCTAATGTGAGGCCCGTTTGCTCTGGAGACAAGTAGGCCTACTGACCAGACTAGACGAAATAAGAGAAAACTAACAGTCTATTATTAAGCGGCTTAGTTGTTGTGAAACTGAAGATAATGCGATCATGTTTCGATGTGTTTATTAGGAAAGTGTAGCCTAAATTAAGTTGAAAATTGATCTTGTCGCGTTATCTGCATTGCATGCTGTTATCTAGAGATAGCCTAAAAATATCAAAATCATTACAAGATGTAGCCTATGTCTTAATCCACTGCGAGTTTCCTTAAATGTGTGATAACAGGCCTCTTGTTTTGTCTAAATGAACTAAATCATAGGCTACATGTGAATTACAAAAATGTGGCCTAAATGTATGTAGGCCTATGTATAGCTTGCATTGATAGACAGGATATGTAAAGTGTATGTAGCCTACCAATGATCTCACCAATAAACTCCCTCTAAAGCAGCCTATAGGCCTATTTGCTGGACCGCTGCAGCGCGTAAAACGTGTAAATATTTCTCATTCTCTGCGCCTATCTGTCTCTACCAATCTGCCCCCCCAACAAATGATGCATTAGATGCATTGAATGTATTTGTTGTGCAAGTTTGAAAAGGCGGCGATAATCTGGGAGTGAGAGATAAGGAACACCAATTTATTCAGCAGCACTTTGGACCCCGCTTCCAGCCTCGGTCGGTGCTGACACCCCCAGCAGTTTGCTGATAACGATTAGGCCATTTATTATCTTCACAGAGAACAAAGATTGCGTGGTGCCGATGAAATATTACCCCTGGTAATAATCAGAAGGAGAAGGGCCCTACCATCTAATGCAGTGTGCATATAATATCGTCTATGACGAGAGAGAAAACGTGCACACACAGGCGGAGTCTTATGCAGAACATGCAGAAAATTGATTAACAAAACAAGTGCAAGTAGACACAAATACAATATTAGACTGTGAATTTGATTTGTTGATAGAGATACTCCTATTTTCAACATAAGCTCGCATAATAATATTAATAATAATATAATAATAATAGACTCATTTTGGTGATTGTCATTTGGAGAGGTAGCCTAAACACCTCATGGTGAATTGTTGTCGGGTCTATAAGACGGATCACAAAGACCCTACTGTCACAATTCTCAACTAATTCGATTCTAGTTAACTACCACTGCTAAAAGGCATACTGTATTGTTGTTTGTTTCGCCTAGTTATATTAATATTGTATATAGACTAGTCATCATGTTGCAACATGCAACTTATAAATAGACCAAATAATCAAAAGTCAAACTAAGAATTTCTTTCACAGTCCATTATTAATATAGGCCTACAGCCTAGACAAACTCCAAAAAAAAGATGTTTCATCCCCGTAGGTGGAGTCAAAACATTTTCGAGAAACCATAAAGAACTTATAGGTAATTCATACTGAACAAAGTTATATTTCCGTGGACGTCCATTATGTGTCAACTATTGTAAAGCTCTCACATCTTTGCTCTAGTGATTTCAAACATTAAAACAAATGTTATTGATTCAGTCAGGTTTCACATTTATTTTTTACTTGTCTTTTCTTTTCGTTCTTTTTGTTTGAGTGTGTACTCTGGGGAGCACGAGCCCCGAGTTGCAGAGGTCCTCGCGCCCCTTGCACCTGCCTGGCTCCAGCGCCGCGCACGAGCCCAGGTCGCGTGCAGGAGATTTTAGGGGCTTTGCATGTTTTACAAAGTTGTTGTTACTGTGTGGGATAAAAAGCACAAAAAGGAGGGAGGGGACCGTATTTTCTTCGGGGGGGACGACGGGGGTGTGAGAGTCATGAAGCAAAATCTCAGTAGCCTAAGTCAATTAGGAGTCAGTCTCACCCAAGTTTTAGTAAAAACAAACACAAGAGTAACAAATATTATAAATAACGTGTAGATACGTTGAGCCATCACTGCAAATGTATATATATATATATATATATATATGTAACACTTTCTTACCAAATGTTAATTTTTTTTCTTTTGGCTATGCTATGTTGGTCGTTTAGGCTACAACTCACAGTGATTGTGCATGTATTATCTTGCACCTGCACAAGTGGGGCACAGAGACATCCACAAGCCCTTGAAAGAACCTATAGGAGTCCTCAACCAAATGCAATTATTTAGTTTATTTATTATTTGACTTCCCAGAGAAGTGAAATATAGTCCTATAATGTCACAACGTTAACCTTGTAGGCAATTCTGCATTCAGTGATAAGCAACACCAAACATCTACCAGAAGTGTGTTGAAGGTGAGTGCATAGGGTCCTTGACATAAAACGATGAAATGCTGGGACCTTCTGTAAGGGGCAAGGTAAACTCTACTGATCACCTCCTGGCAGAGCACAGGTAGCTATTGCTGCCAGTTTTTTAACCGGGACCCGGAAGATAGGCTGCTGGCTGACGTGCCATTACGTTGCTGTGTTGCTGCAGCCTCTCATACGGCCACTGAAGTTTTTGCTCATATTCAGAGAGGTTTGGATACAGCGAGAGAGGAGGGAAACACTGAGCGCAGACACACACAGCACTCTCCGGGAGATGAGACAGCGAGCAGCGGCTCCAGGCCACCGGTTGTTCTATGTTTTCTCGACAGCATCTTTAAAAATCAGGGCCCGCCTGGACACCTTTTCCAATCGGTTTATTTTGAGCCATTATTTTGGAGAAAGGCGCCGAAGCTGTGCAGTGAATCGAATGGACCCACTTTCTCTGGTGTGACATAGAAAGCGCAGCCACTCCGCTGATCTGCTCTGTTTACTGGAGCAGGTAAGTGATTTATTCATATTTTTAGACTATCTGCTATTTTAAAATCTTCTTTTGGGAAATGTTTTTGCCATTTAAATAGTAAAATATGCTAATACTACATGGTATATAGGCTATAATAATTGGTTAAAAAAAGATTCTTCTCTTCGATGGTAAACATTATTGTAGAAAAATACAATAGCTCACATTTCTTGAGCTAAAGCTTTCATGATTGTTATTTTTTACGCTTTGTTCATAATTGCAGCTTATATTTACCTTCACATTCAGCCTTAGTTTGTCACGGCTATTCGATAACTGAAGGCTAAACCTCCGTAACATCTGACAAGAAAGCGGCACAATATTGGCTTAAACGTGTAAAGCATATCAGTAACCTCCTATCCATTGTAAATATGCGGTATTAGCTACTTTTGTCATATTCACTGGGATAGTCTGCTTTTATATATTTTTTTTTAACCTAAATTATTTTTCTACAATAAAAAATAAGACCAACATTGAGACAAATTTAATAATGAATGCACCTATACCAACCATAATATTGCGCCTAGTAGACATTATGCCTACAGTATTTCTAAAATGTCCAAGAATTCACGCAGTCACGTAAATATACTGTCAAAAAGGCATTTTAATAGCCCACTTTATGTTGCCGCGAGCAAGGTGTTCTATTCCTGAGAGAGAGAGGGGGGAAAAAACTCGATCACGAAATGGGCTAGACACAGACACTTAGTTATGACAAAAGTATTCAATTGTCACGCTTTAAAATGCATAATGACTTGAGCAATGATCTTCCATCAGCAGCAAGAGCAATCACAACACTACAATAGAGGAGCAGAGACAGGGCGGGCTGGGGTCTCCACAGGCATGCAGGAGCAAATACATGGCACCTTTTACACTACCCCCCCCCCCCCTCTTACCTGTGCTGTTGTCTGCATAATGCTTTATGGACTTTTCGTTTGTCATTGTGTGAACCTTTGTGTAAGTGAGAACAGTGTGTAACATAGATATGTAGGTTAAAGGCAATGAGAGTAAGAAAGAAACATCTAGTTATTTTAATGAATGAGTGACTAAATGGCTGAAAAAATGAATGAACATATTTCAACACTGCTGTTGAGCAGCTGTTGCTTCACATTTGACTTTTTTTTATTTATTTTTTTATCAAACCGTTTCTAGGACCATTACAGCATTGAGCTATAGAGAACTTTTCAAAAATTGTTCTTTATTTAAAGCTCCAATAAGGGGTTTTGAAGCTAAGATTCATCTTCTGCTCCATAATCCTTTTTGTTAAGTGTGCAGTAGTTCATGTTTTGTGTCCTGGCTGCCCTATTCTGAAATGTCATTATTCTGAGCTCAAGCTGCTTAAATGGGAGTGAGTGCTGTGCTCATAGCAGCTTCCAGGCCCCTCTCCCAGCAGTTATATGGTCCTGTGTCTGGGTGCTTGGGTCCATAAAGCCCCTCAGTGCCCTGGCTCGATCTAATTAGCCGTGAGTAAAGGGGACAATAATGCTTCAGCTGGTTTGTGTCATTCTCTTCTCTCTGGCTCTGCTTATCTTCACAAGTTCCACTGTGGCTCTTCACCCCCCTCTTCACCCCCCCCCCCAACACACACATTCGCACAGTCACACACCTCCACTCTGGATAATGATGGATGACCATGCCCAATGGGAACAAACAGGTAGATAAAACCAATCCCATTTAATAACACCGTGGATCGGAATGATAATCTTGTAGTTCATTAGCCACTGTGGCTGCACAGCGATACAGTTGTTGCACACAGTTCTCACCCAGTGCTGTAGGTGTTGTGGGAGGGATACTGTTCTTCAGTCTAGGATAGCATCCCTGGAAGAAACAATACTGCTGTGTCCTTGAGAAAGACAGAAGGAAAGCAACAGCAGCCCCCCCCCCCCCCCCCCCCCCCACCCCCCACCCCCCTCTTCACTAACCCTCCATCACCCTCTCCCATCTTTTGTTCCAGCATAGATACAAATGGGATTAATGAAGGTATAAATTACAGAGGGCTAAATCCTGCTGAGTAATCCATTTGGCAAACATGCAAACAACAATGGGAATGCAGCAGCTAGCCTGAGCCTGACACACTCTCCAAGGCACAGTGGTTAGCACGGCCAGAAAACAACACAGGAACACAGGCTGACCACTGCAGGCTATAGTGACATGTTACAGTGCTCAGAAAAAAAAAAGTTATTTCACTATAGTATATAGTAGCCTATACTAATCTGAAGAACAGGAGCATCGCTGGTCATCCATTCATGCTTGAACAGAGGAAGTCATTGCTTCAGGTGCAAGCATGTTATTCAGCAATTATTCAGCAGTATGAAATATTAGACATACAAATAGTGTATAATTTATGATGTATCCGTTTTGCATTAAATGCACAGGATCCATAAAGGATAATGAATACAAAGGTAAGCATGTTCTCACTCCACCTGCCAAGGAATGTCAGTTATTCGGTTAGCTGGCCCTCTGCTGCCCCACATGCACTAATTTGTTGATTTTAGGAGTTGACAAGCTCAAAGGGCTGAGCTCATCAACTCGCTGCCCCTGGCAATGTGCCACTGATTTAATGACTGATGACTGACACAGACACGCACACACACACGCACACACGCACACACACACACACACACACACACACACACACACACACACACACACACACACACACACACACACACACGAGAGAGCAGATCAGAGCATGATTGTCCTAATGACATGCATCATCAGAGTTATGAAGGGTCTTTCAGACACGGAGATTTTGTACAGGTATCACAAGCTTCACGTGACACCCCCGCAACTCCCCCTCCACCCCCCGTGATTCTGTGACGTCAGGTCAAGGCGTCAGCATGGCGGCCAGTCTAGGCTCCGAGCACCCTCCAATTATTCCATGTCAATCACACACACACACACACACACACACACACACACACACACACACACACACACACACACACACACACACACACACACACACACACACAGCAGATCAGTGCATCCTAATGACGGACTAATAATTACGCACAGCAGCCAATTCTGCAATTAGAATACGATTTTATTTTTTGAAATGATAATAGCCCTTTCCTCAATTCACCCTGGCAGAACTTTTTTTGTATCCTTCAAGGCAGCAAATAACAATAGGCTAATGATGACAATACAAATAAATAAATACGCCTCTGTGTAGGGGTTGGATTTCTGTTTTGATTTGTATTGTACGTTTTGAATGATGGCGTTAGGAGACACTTTGGTGGTCACCAACTGGTTTTCCTTGCGCCCAACCCTGGTGCCAGAAAGCGGCGCCATTCGTATGTAAACTGTGTTTGATTGCTCTGTTCCCGAGACAAAACCACTGTTTTCACAAGAGAAATCCACTGCTATTAATTAAAGACAATTAGGCGCTCCCAACAATGGGGCCAATTTTGGGGTCATAAATCGACTCCTCCTCTGTTGGTTTTAGAGGTGCTGAAAACGCTGTTTATTTACATAACAGCAGTATGCGAAAAACAACACTTAGGCCTACAAGTACTGTTGGTAATGTGAAGCTCAATCAGCGACATATTGCAAGTGGATTCTAACACCACTTAAAAGTCTTGAAAATGTTTCTCAGATGATTAATATTGTTACAATATTTTGCAGACACAGGTGAAAGCGATTTACAATAGATTACGCTTTCTAAACCATTAATCCATAGGCCTATAGCCTATTGTGCAGACTGAATTTCCCTTCATGCTAGATGTCTGTCTTTAGGCTTCTAACTGCCGCTAAAAAAGCAGATTATCAGGGACCGATTGCTCATTCAGTGTGAGCTTCATGAGAAAGAAAGACCCCCGAGAAATTACACTGCTGATTGATAAGTCTTTTAGTTTTTCGGTGCAGGGAAATGGAAATTGAAAGAAGGAGAGCAGGGATGCAGCGAGCCAATTGTGGCAGGGCTGGCTGTGATTGGCTCAGACCGAGGCCCCGCCCCACGTGGCTTGATATGGGAATTTACTGGCGCCAGCCGCATCAGTCTGCGCCACATCTCATTACTGAGCTTGAGCACTGCATGGATCAGGAGGTTTACGCATCCAAGCTGTGTTTGCCATCAGCTGGTCGAAATTGCAACAGGTAGCCTATCCGGAGGAAATATTGGTATTTTTGTCTTTATGCGGGGACGGGATGCATTGCTTCGACATTGATACAGCTGTGCACTACTTTGTTTTCGACCATTAATCCGGACTGTAAAATGTGCAAAGTTTATTTCACGTGCCAGGTGCTATGATTACTAGATAAAATATATAAAGGACGCTTCTTCTTTGCGTGGAAGCGGAGGTGGAGCAGCCACGGTGTTTATAAATTAACATTTTGTTTTCATCTCATTGCAGGTAACTGAGGAGAAAGGAGACCGGGTTATTTAAGGATTCTATTTCTAAACTAGGCCTAAATAAACACAGCCGAGACTTTCACAGCTCACGAACTATATTGTAAGGAGGATTTAACTTCCACTTGGAAGCAAACATAAAGTAGCCCAACACACAGAGACGCCTTCAGAGGAAAGGACACGGCCAGCTCAGCCATGGAGGTCGCAGCGGCCGATCAGTCTCGGTGGATGGCGCACCATCACGCTGTGCTGAATGGCCAGCACCCGGACTCTCACCACCACAGTCTGAGCCACAACTACATGGAGCCGATGGCGCCTTTACTGCCCCAGGACGAAGTTGACATGTTTCTGAACCACTTGGACTCTCAAGGGAACCCCTACTACACCAACTCCCGGGCCAGGGTCACATACAGCCAAGCACACGGTAAGATGCGCACACGTTTGCAGTGGCACTTCTGAGGAATGTGATGAGAAATTAGGATCACGTTTGAAAAATGTTTTTTTCACATGTTTAGGTTTAACTTATCAATTACCAAAAATAGCTGTATATATACAGTATATTTGGTTATAAATGTGTGTGTTGCTGTGTAATAGGCCTATGTCTATTCATTTAGAAAGTATAATCTTAACAATCCATGTAGTGTGCAGTCATTTCATTAACTTTACTTACTTCTGGGCCAATTCAACAACATAAAAGGAATTTCTAGCAAATGACAGCGAGAGGAAAGGGAAGTATGTCATTTAACCCCTCTCTGTTGGGGCAGGGGTTTCTGGAGGGAGAGAGAGGCACTTCCCGGATATAAAATAAAAACCGCAAATGTACTAATAACATTCCTTAGTCCGAGAGCTGCAGCCGATGAAAAGATACTGCCCTGACGAGAAGCTACTTTTTGTGTGTTTTCTGCAGTAGGTCTTTATTATCTCTATCCTAAACAGACACGATGTGTGTACTACCATTTAACTGATAATATAATTTTAATAACTAGCCTAAACGGTTGGAAGAAAAAAAAATCTTATTTTAAATTAACTCCCTATATTTTATCTACATCTGGAACTATGTCGGACTCGAGTCATTCTGAGTATTTATCAGGTAAGTTAAAGGACTTGTGTAACTTCTGTTATGGAAAGTGGTCGAAAGAAAACTGTAGAGGTGCGGGCTCTACAGTATGTATTTATGTATTTATTAAATACATTATTTTGGATTTCAGCTCGACTCACTGGGAACCAGGTTTGCCGACCACACCTCATCCACAGCCCCGGTATTCCCTGGCTGGACCCCGGGAAAGCAGCCCTGTCCGCGGCCCACCACCATAACGCATGGGCGGTCAGCCACTTCAGCAAACCCGGCCTGCACCCCACCGGCTCCGGCTACCCCTGCAGCAGCAGCACCGGCACGGCACCGGTCTCGTCGCTCACTCCTGCGTCCCACTCCAGCCCGCACCTCTACAGTTTTCCCCCTACCCCTCCGAAAGACGTGTCCCCGGACCCCGGCCCTACCTCTCCGACCTCCAGCTCGACCAGGATGGACGAGAAAGAGTCGATCAAGTACCAGGTGCAGCTGACGGACGGCATGAAAATGGAGAGCTGTAGTCCGCTCCGCAGCGGCCTGGCCTCGATGAATGGCCAGGCCACGCACCACCCTATCCCGACCTACCCTGCCTACCCTCTGCATACACCCCACGACTACAGCGGCAGTCTCTTCCACCCCGGCAGCCTACTCGGCGGGTCCTCCTCCAGCTTTACGCCCAAATGCAAGAGCAAGGCCAGGTCGAGCTCAGGTGAGTCTCACGTGTGTTTCTCCCTCACATCAGATGGCAGATCAAACTGATAAGGCTTATGCAATGGTTATTGTTAATTCAGCTGATAGCGGTAAAGCGTTACACACTAAGGTTAACAAATCAATCATCAGCAGATAAATGTTTTTCACCATGTAATAATATTTTCATAGCCTGCTATTTACAAACATTTCGTTAATAAGTGTACGGGCTCTACACCATGCGGGAATAAAAAAAAAAAACTGTTATGGCTTAATTATCAGTTCTGTCTTGCACTAATCTAATTGTTAATGCTGATGCAAACGTGTTGCTCCAGTGGGTCACTTACAAAAAGAGTGATCGTTTCCATATCGGACCCTTCTCTCCTCTTAAAACCTGTCCTGACAAGTCTTATCTTTTGTCCCATCGCACTCCTCGCCCCTCCCTGCATCCACTTAAAAGGCTTCACTTTAGTGAGGAATCAACCTTAGATGAAACTCATCGAACTAATCGGGGTCAACTATTTACTTGAACCTTTATGCGCATGATGTTTCTGGGGGTGATTTAAAAAGAAAGGATTAGAGCTAATTAAACCAATCAATTATTCTGTATTTATGTTTTCTTTTTTTGGTGCTTTGGCACAACGCAATAATTATAGTTTGGCAAGAGATTTAACACTGACACAATTTCCTTCTTTCACGAAGATTTTACATCGATTTATTTAATTGGGTCTATGTTCAAGCAGTCAAATGGCTTCTTCTTCGTGCCATAGACTTGTTTTCTTTTAAATGTGGCACTTAAAAATGAAGGAGACACGACGCGCTGGCTCCTGCCATATCCTGTATACCTCGAAGTGAACAAAATCACGACGTCCACCCCGCCCACAGCTCTCCCCTGTACTAACAAAGCACAGGCGACAGAGCCCTGCTGTTTGTGTTTTTAAGCATGGCCTTGGTCCAGTGCACTGACATGAAGTGGGGGCAACCAAATCCAAGGTAGATCTGCTTCTATGAGTAGATGAAAGTGTATTTAATAACACAGTTACTTAGCCTACTTCTACTTTTCTCTTGGAGACCAGTGCGTTGCGCAATCCTGATTATAGAGTGCATATAATTGGTTTTAATTTAATGTTTGGTATAATAAAACACAGAATATTATCTGACTGTCTGGATAAGCACCTGATTCAATAGACTGCATGTGTTGGGAGTAATGTTTAGGGGATTATTTAGACTAATGTCTGACATTAATGTGCAGACATTTGAAAAACAACTCAGTCTGGTAATGGGTCTGTAATTTCCCTACATTGTTCCAGCTGTTGTGCTTTGAATTAATGGACCAAAAAAATAAATAATCAAGAAACATCTTATGTTGCTCCAAATGTATTATCAATATTGTCATCCATTGTGCCCATGCGTTTTAATACACCTGGGGAATCTGAGTGAATGTTAGCTGTTGCAGCAAATACATGTCATACTGTGACATTTAAAAGAAGCTGGCCAGACTGTGCCTGCATCAGTAACAAAACCTATCAGCTACGGCATTAAAAAGGCTCTTATCTATCAAAGTCAATGTCCTGTGCCAGTAATGATGATTGATTGTTGTACAAAATGCCCCAATGACATTTCAGCTGTCAGCACATACTGTATACCTTACAGTAGTGTGGCTTCCTGTTGAACTAGCCTCAAACCAGAACTACTCCTCCTCCTCCTCTCTACACTACCTTTTCACATGAAGCTTCCCATTTTTTCTTCTTCTTATTTCAACACTAAACATTGCATAAGACATGAATGCATGTCATTGCTGATGAATATTTGAAGTGTTAATGAACCTGCTTTAATGTGGTTGCTGGACCTGCGCAACACTTAAAGCGGAAGAGAAGGGAGGTACAAAAAAGCGGCACGATGCATTTCAAAAGGATCATAGCTTTTTGCTCAGGTCAGATTCCATTGTAGAGCGAGGGTGGGACTCTGGGTGTCGCTGGCATTATAATAGGAATAATGAGATGATGCTCTAGGGAGAGAGGGATACTTGAATTAAATGAATCGGTTTAGCAACAGGCTGTTTGAAGTAATTCAAACCTGAATAGGAGAGGAGAGCATGTGGGAATAACTAAAAAAGCAGGTTTTTATATAGAAGAGCAGAAGTATGCACTGTGGTTCTCACTCAGTCTAGTTCACATCCAGTCACTTTTTAAGAACAATAGAAACTTCAACAAAATAACGTTGGATTAAACTCCATTTCTGCATTATTATTATTATTAAATGCGGCAAACAGGCATGCAAGCTTTTAATTAAAAAGTCTGCAACATTGTCCGCCACATTTAATACCATCCCCACACTTGTGTTTCCTCTCATGGGTGCCCACTGAGCTGATGAATAATGTAGTCCTAATTTGATGGTGTGTCTCATTCTTCATGTTGGACACCTCTGGACATGTTCTGGCTGTCTCTGGCCTCCCCACTCTGGATCGGTTTACATAGAGGTGTCTGTGTCCATGACAGCCATGCACACTTGGTACACCTGCTCTCTGATATGGACATTGTCACCATCATGAGACAGATTTTGACTTCATATTACAGGGCCATTTAGGGTCATCCATCACCGTATAGTTGCCTGATTGGGCTGCACAGCTGCTACGTGTTGCTTCCGACAGAGGGTGAATTTTTTAATTATATAAAATTTCTTCTTTTCTCCTCTTGAATTATATGCAGAGGGTCGTGAATGTGTAAACTGCGGTGCCACCTCCACCCCTCTGTGGCGAAGGGATGGTACCGGCCACTACCTGTGCAACGCCTGCGGACTGTACCACAAGATGAACGGCCAGAACCGACCACTTATCAAGCCCAAACGTAGACTGGTGAGTCCCACTCCTCACTTCATTGCTTTACGCTAAGATAAGGCACCCAAATATGAGCACAAAGCAGATGCCTGCAACACAATTCCAGGAAAGTTATATTTTCCCTATGATCTTCCTGGAATTGTTTGTCCCTCTCACCCCCTGATGATCCGCCTTCATGGCCTGTTACAATACTGCTACTATTGCCATTGTTCCTGCTATCATTATTGCTGGTACTTCTGATACTGTTACTGATACCATTGCCCATGCTGCTTTAGTTAACACCATGCTTGAGTAAATGAAAAGCAGCATGGACATATAACATTCTTATAGTGGATGTACCACTGCACAGCCATTTCTGGCATTAACCCTACTGAAGCTGGACACATTTCTTTGCACCATAAGTAATTTATTTTATGGCTTTCAAAACAATTCATCAATTAGTTTACAATTTTTGTTAAGCCCATGTATTTTAATTAGGCTATCTTTTAAAATCTGGTTTCCTAAGTAGGCTACTCTCAAACAAGAGCACATCATTATTTTAATATTTTGTATAGCTTTTCCTATTATTTTTAAGTGTTGATATTTTTTTTACATTAACTCTTGAATCCTTTATTGTTCAGCCAAAATAATTGTTTTTTTTTCTTTTTCACTTTGACTGGGTGCTTTGTCAACAAACAAACAAACCCAGTTGTTGTCTGGAAATTAGCCACAAATAACAATAAGTTTGTATGATTTAAAAAGTCTTTAATTGGTTAGTATAAATAAAGAAACTCATGCCACTTTTAACTTCATGAGTATTAGTGATTAAAATAAAGAAACAAACTGCAACACAATTATTAATAATAATAATAATAATAATAATAATAATAATAATAATACTTGCTAAATTATTAAGAAGGAATTACAAGATCAATAGCCTACTTTATTCATCGCCATGGGGAAATTCGAGAAATGAGTAGCTTAACACAAAAAGACAGCCTAAATAATAAAAAAGTTTAGTGCTGGTATAACCTTTAACTTTAATAAAAAGGGGTCTGTGCTAATTATAATTGTGGGCGGTGTAGCCTGGGTCTAATGGTCTTCATGAACATTAGCTGGTAATTTGACTTGCCAATCAATTGGTGGGTTTAAAAAAAAAAAAACTTTCTTAAGCTTATTACAGTAGCATATAGTTATATAGATATAGATTACATATATAACATACATATATATAGACATAGATTTTATATCTTTTTCGGGTGGTCCCTTGAACAGCTCCACGTCGATCCTGCTCGTGACATTTTCCACTGGGTCGGCCTATGTGTATGTAGCTTTTGCATTTTCAGCTCAAGTGTTTTTCAGAGTTGTGTTCAAAGGGGCATCCAGTTGTTTCCTATCCGGATATCTGTCCGGCCCAGATAAGGAAGTCAGGCTCCCGGCTGTTTCCGCCTTCAACCAGCGCGCTGCATTCTCTATGGCCAGCCTGACATATACTGTAAAGAGATTATCACAACACTGGAGGAGCCGCTTATGTGTGTGAAGAGACAGACCGTGAGGGGCGGGGATAGGAAAATAAATGGATTTATGTTCTCCTCTTGTTTGTCATTCTCGGTGGGTCGTGGTACAGTCATAACGCGCAGCGGCGTTTTATTTCGGTTACTGAGACTATTTTATTTCGCGTAAAAAAAAAGAAAAAAAAAGACCATGGCTGTTGTTTGCTCTCCAGGTCAAAAGCAACGAGCCCATCTGAAATTAATTAACAGAAAAGCCTCGATGCTGGCTGCAAAGCAAAGAGCCGGAGGGTTCTTGCATGTAAAGCTAATGTTTCTTATTATGTGTGAAGAATTGATCCGCAATGGACGCAGGAGCACATTGCCAGGCAGGACACCGGGTCTTACACGACTTGTAGCTCAGTTTCCCTAGATCAGGATAAATAGAGGGTTTACATAGCCACTTTACCTCATTACCCAGGTAATAGCATATTTATTTTTAATTCATTAAAATTGATAATCAGTGACTGGCATATTTTAACGCACATATTAGACATTTTTTTACCATGATGTAGCGGTCTACATGCAATTGATTTAAACAGAAGAATTGAGAGTCGCTTCTTTTGATGTTTATTTTCCACATGGATCTGCGGTCTCACGGAAACCGCACGAAAGCCCACGTTCCGCCTTTTAATTTAAGAAAAACTTTCTGTCTCTTATTGGATTTTGTGCTGAGGCAGAAAACACAAACTTATTGCATGCGATGTCAGTGCTGTGGTTTTAATAACATAGGCTTACATTTTAAATGATTCTAGCCTTCTATAGGTGTCGAAATGTCGACATGTTTTTGTGCAGCTCAGGGTCCGCGCTGATCTCTCTACAACATGTGAATGGGTCATTATTCATGATGTATTTTCTCTGTTCCCTTCAGTCCGCTGCTAGACGTGCAGGCACCTGCTGTGCAAACTGTCAGACCACCACCACCACCCTGTGGAGGCGCAACGGGAACGGAGACCCGGTGTGTAACGCCTGCGGCCTTTACTTTAAACTGCACAATGTAAGTCCTGAAAAAAAAAACTAAACAAACACCGCTGCACTCAAGTGCGGGGTTTTGGGGGGGAAGGAGGAGGGGAAGAGGGGTACTGTGGTTAACTGGTCAAGTGGGCGGACAGCTCGTATCGATTTAGGAGCAGTGAAACTGTGAGTGTCGAGGCAAAGCCTGCTCACCCTGTCGAGCAGAACCCACCGGTCGTCTTTTTTTTATTAATCCATGCTTGTTTCAATGGGGGGCGTTACTCCCCGGAGAGGCTGCAGGGTGGGACTGTCTTTCAGTGTAAAGGCGTCGGTTACACTGATGAGGATTTGTCTGAGGCTGCTCCTTTCAGCTCTAGCCAGGCCCTCATCCCCATGTATTCATATTGACCCGGACTGTTCTGTTTGGTTTGAAATTAGACAAAAGCTAAAAAACGCCCCTGACTCCTTATAAATGCAGCTATATATGCAAAACAGCTGTTCCTTATTTATAGCAGTTATTTCACACTGGCCTAACTCATAATACTGGGCTACCGTGAAACAGCATGTAAATCCATGTGACATATTCTAGGTTACATTTTTCAATTATGAGCTGGCGCTAACAGCAAAATAAACCTCATCCACTATATAATGTACTATTCACACTGTCAGTGAGGCTTTTGTCTGGCGTGCCTTGAGCTAATGTGCTGTTCTCCACAGGTCAACAGACCCCTGACCATGAAGAAAGAAGGCATCCAGACACGCAACCGCAAGATGTCCAGCAAGTCCAAAAGGAACAAGCGAGCAGGGGACGGCTTCGACGAGCTATCTAAGTGCATGCAGGACAAGGCCTCTCCCTTCGGCGGTGCACACGGCCTCACCAGCCACATGACCCACATGGGTCACCTGCCCCCCTTCAGCCACTCGGGACACATGCTGCCTACTCCCACGCCCATTCACCCTTCATTCGGTCACCCCCACCACTCCACTCGCTCGCCGGTCTGGGCTGAGCCTCACTGAGGCCCCTCCAGACCAAAAACACCTCCGCCTGTAAGAGCCACCACATCGCCATTAACACTAAAATGGCCTCCACATCACGTTGAAAGCTGAGCAGACTTGGTGCATCATGCACAGTGGTTGGAGGGGAGAGACTTTCAGTTGGGTTTAATGACTGAAGCTCGCGTCATACCTGACCTCACTGATGGGACACTGCAGAGCAGGACTTTTGCGGACTCTGTAAAGAGCTAATATGACAAGGGGTTTCTTAGTCCCTTGGTGACTGAGGCTTGCAGGAATGGAGTGAATGGAGACGCTTGTCATTCTTTTTGCTTATTTTTACTAAGTCACTTTGGTACCCACCTCTCCATGACCCTGTAACAGGAGACTCGCTAGAGGTCTTAAAAAGAACTGCTGTTTTAACCTCACGGCCATCTCATTATATACTGAGATACGTACACCCTGTCCATCCCCATGCTGTCGTCCATAACTGCTGTGGACAGACAAACCCTTCAGTGCTGGAGGTCTCAAGACTGTCTGACACCTACAGCACCCGTACACCCCCGTTACAAACCAGTCAGATGCAGACTACAGTACCCACAAACCAGTGCTCTCCTCACATGCTGGATTGTACACCTCCGCAACGCTCACCACCTGTTTTTAATAATGGACTTTTATGGAAAAATACACAGTAAAAGAGTGTTTATAAATGCTTAATTGCTATTATTGTTGTTATATTTGATGTTATAATTATTGCTACGATAATTTATTTTCCCTCTTTAAGCTTTCGTCAAAGACACATGGAAACTTAGGATTTTGATTTCATGGTTATTACGTAAAGAAAAACAGACCTATCTTAGATGAAAAGTCCCTGAGCTGTACATTTTTATCATTTTTCCATCTCACAAAAGTAAAGGAAATAAAGGAAAATAAACTGCCTCGTAAGTTTAGTTGGCCTCTCTTTATCATTCTTACATGCACACACATATACACAAGACTAAACTCTCCTTTTAATGAAGAGTGCTTGATTATGAAAATCATAAGGAATATCAGATGCATCAAGGGAAGCTCTGTGATCCCTTAAGCGTGGTAATGCTTTGGTCAGGCTCCTCCTCTATCTGTGATGGCGTGTTGTTAAGAGAAGGCCTCTTTGTGGAGTTAAGTCCCCGGGCTGGACCATTGTACCCAGACAGCAGACTCCAGCGAACAGCTCCGGAGTCACGTACAGTCATACGTATGCACATACCCACATGCTCATGCACAAACACAAACCCCAATTCACCAAATTGGAACCAATATAACCCACGCAAGGTCTTTAAAAAAATCTCTAACAGCCAAATTTTTAAGAATTTGTATGTGACAAAAACTGAGTCGTGAGTGCAGTTCAGTGGGAGTGTTCTCCCTCCCTGTGTCTGCTGGAGTAGCCCTCTCTCTTGGCTGCAGTGATTGGAGTGAGAGGAAGGACAGCGGGTCTTTAGTGGGAGAGAGAGGAGGAAGGAAAGGCAATCAGGCGACCTGAGCAAACACGTGGGGGTCTGCTCAGACCCTTCGCACACAGATGTGCACGCAGCTGAGGCTGCCAGGAAGCAGGCTTCCCCTCTGTCGCTCCCTCATCTCGTCTTCTTTTTCTTTCCCTTTGTTTATCTTTTTTTCACCCTCTCTCTCTTTCTGATCTCCCATTTATTCTGTCTGTCTTTTATTCTCCATTCTCTCTCTCTCTACATTGGTCATTCTGTCTCACCCTCCCATTTGGACGATTACAGTAAAATAAAGGGGCTGAAGAAAGCTTGAACAGAGCCAGCCACTAATGAGTCGACTCGATTAGGGCCAATTTGAGGTCATCATCACTGAGTTCAGCATACCCTCACACACCCACAGCACAAACCATCCAATTAAACAGTCCAAGCTAAAAGTGGTTGTAGGCCCCTCCCTGTACTCTCCACCAGGCTCATATCTGCTGGACTGCTGTGGAGGCTGATCTGCTGGGGTTTCCCAGAGGTTGATCAGTTCAAATTAGAAATAATATTTATCCAAGGACTTATATAGGTGATGTTTTGTTATCCAGTGTAGCTGGAGCAGTGTGTTTTCAGCTTATGCTACATCATAGTGCCCACAACCCTAACTGGCTGCACACACATGGAGACAGGACCAGTCCTAAGTGTCTGTTTTCAGTGAGGGGGTGGGATCCACTTGCTGAACACCAGTGAAAATGTAACGCTCGACTGCCAATAAGCAGTCTGGCCATCTGTGTGTAGCGCAGTGCTGTGGGCGCTGGGCCGTGTACAGGCCGCAGCTCCAGTAGGTTGCGTGCTGCTGCAGCCAGTGAGCCTGCTCGGCCGGGCTTGGCCGGACTCCCGGAGCCTGAGAGGGGGAGACGGAGAGAGCCAGCACTCTTCAATGAGGCCCTCCAGAGGGAAGGAGCAGGCCTCCCAAAAATAATACTGCCGTCTGCCAGGCCAGCGACTCCCAGAGCTGCCCTTGCCTGAACACACATTCAAACACACACACGCAGACATGAACATGCATGTGTACATACATACAAGGATGGTGTGTGACAAAGCTTCTCATGTCTGACACAGAGGCAGTGTTTGTGGAAAGCAGGGTGACATTTCAACTCCTAGGCCTGATAGGTAGCAGACACATGACATGCACACTTGCTCTTGAAATGAATGCTTGGCTAAATGTTTTGGTCGTCAGCCTGTGCCCCCTCTGTTACATTTTCTAGCCAATTCAATCCATACAGACTCTGTAATGTGAGGGTTCAGTATACTTTTACTCACCAAGTCTTATTAAACCAACAAGACATCCCTTCCCAACTCACATCATGAATTATGTGACACAAAAAGAGCCATAAAATAGGATGTTACTTATCTTCACTATCAAAGTGGCGTTCCAAAGAAGAAATGATGCGGAGATATCTTGGATGCTTTGGCGGATTAAACATGGTGGCCACCTAGATCAGAGCACATTGGAGAGGTTTACGACTTTAACCTGGAACTGGTTGTTTCAACTCATCTCAACTCATTACCTCCTTTTCTTTCTCCCCTCTGCTCTTCCGCTTGTCCTCAACAACCCCCCCCCCCCCCACCACTCATTCCCTCTCTGAGTTCTATGTAACTCTCTGTTTTCCCCCTCTCCACCCCCCTTACTACTCCCACTCTTTCCTTGTCTCCCACTCCCCCAGTGTATTTGTTTTTTCATCAAATTGAATTAGCGGAATCAAAAGGTATCCCAACCATCCCCTCACAAAGTTGAGTTAGGGAGAGAGAGACGTAGAAGATGAAAGGAAGTGGAGCGCAGTTCAGATGCAGGTCTCTAGTGTGTGTGTTGCGATGGGGGTTAACCTTTGCCTGGGTCTAACTAAAAAAAACAGCCCTCCTTCCTTAGACTCCTAGAAGGATATTAAGGCTGCAAGATGGGACAGTATTTAGATAATAAATACAAACATGGGACATTTATTTCATAAAGTTCAGTCACTCAGTAAAATGCTTGTTTGTTGACCTTGAGCAAAAAGAGAACTTATTCTTTCTTATGCCATAATGGAGCATTAACTAAGCTCTTAACTGTTTGAATTGTAACGGCTACAGAATCATAGTGAATGTGCTATGATCAGACCCACACGTGAACTTCCTCTTTTCATGGATCAAGAGAAATTCATAGAAATACCCCTCTGACAGTGCTTGACAGGAAAAAGGTGGGTACATTCCGTAAAACACCTGGTGAACACTATTCATGGAAACTGCCGCAGATGCACCATTTGACATTTGAACGACTCTTTACACTTTTTAAATTAATCAATCATAACACGTAGCGATACCGTGATCGGCAAAGCTTTGACAGTAATAACTGTCACTCAGAGAGAAGCAGAGCTGACAGCAGATAATCACTGATGGCTTCTGTTGACAGCCAACAACCGCATCCTGACCTGCCAAATCTCACTGATCTCTTCAAATGTCAGAATTAGTCAGAAAAAGTCACTGTTTTGATCTTGCATAATTTTGGTCTCCTGAATGACCGTTCACGTCTTTTTCCTCCCCAACTTTAGGCCCAACATTGAAAGGCTTCTATACTAGTTACAGCTGCATACCAAGCATGACGGAGAACATGGCTGTTCAAAGCAGTGAAAAAAATGAAAAACAGGAAGTGAGAAGTTCAAACAGGAAATACTTATGTTGTACGATTAGGACCAATTAAGACCATAGAGGTCTGACAGAGACAGTAAAAAAAGAATGATTACGAGGGGTAGGATTGCACAGTATTTAAGTGTAATTCCCTGCAAGGTTTCCTCCTGCAGGGTAACATCCTGTGTACAGTACTGTAAGAGCACTCACCACTGGCTTTGTTAATGTGTGAATTATTTTCCCATTATGAAACCCACAGACTACGCCAGGAGACAAGAGCTAACCATATGAGAAAGCTAACCGTAAGTGTTCAATATATTTTACGCTTACTTGGGGTGTATTGTTTTTTGTTTTTGTGCCTGTTTTTTGTGCCTTCACGCTGTATTTTGAGCTTGAAGCATGCTTAAAAAAAGGTAAATTTACCTAAATACTTATATCCAATGGTCAACATTTTTAAATGTCAAATAAAATGGCAACTTCATTTGTTCATTCATGTGTTTTTACCCTCAGAAGGACCACTTTCTGAATTTTTCAACAGCATGTGAATATGAAAGTAGAGAAGTGAAAGAGGGAAAAAACAGGGAGAGTGTTTCATATCATTTATCAGTGGCTGGAGATAGACCTTATTGCTAGTTTGTGGTTTTGAAAAGGTTTCCGAGTAGAGTACTAATAATGAAAGAGGTTTATGATTGCATAGAGTTACAGGTATTTGTGCTGCTATGTTGTAGTCCTAGATGATTACCCTCTTCTCTAACTTGGTATTCACTTGCCTCACTGGGGTGTTACTGCCATGCTAATGTGTCTTTGTTCTTCTGTTTGCACACAATCCCAGCTAAAATGATGTGAATACAAAATACTGACACTATTCAGCTCCCCTATTCACATGGACTTGCTGCAATTCAAACTAAGACCATTATGAATTAGCATCAGTCATCTGACCATTTTTCCATTCCGGTCATCTCACACATTTCTTTTTGCAGCAGCAGCAGCAGCAACAGTCTAGTGTTTAATCTGCTAAAAAAAAGTATCTGTCAGAAGCAGGGTGTGGACACATAGAGCACCCCTCCCTCGACTCACCCTGAAAATGAGGTCAGTCTCCTCTCACCTGGGACAGGGCGCATTCAGGATGTTCACCTGGGACAGGTAGTGTTCAGCTCTCATTCATGCCGTGTTCTGCTGTGCTGAGGCCCTCCTGCTTACCTGCTCCGACAGACAAATTCATCCCCACTGTCTGAGTACAAATGAGCCCATTCACCTGGAGGCTCCCATTGACAAACCGGGGGGCAAGTACAGTACTAATGCCTGGGAGGGCTCCGGGGAGTGGGCGTCTGGACCTGCCATCCTCTTCCTCGCCCATATAATGTCCCTCTCACTATTTCCAGCCCCCCGCCCCACTCCATTTGCTTTCACTGGCAGGTAACTGGAGAAAGTCATGAGTGGGGGTTGTCCAGTGCACCTTGGCCCATGGCCAGAAGTGAGAGGATGGGACCCAGGTGCCTACCCCTGGATGGATCCTGGACACTCCCACAGGGACTGATGACCAGACAGAGAACGGGAGGACTGTGGAGGACAGTAGAAGCCCACAGAGACCTGCCGTGCCCTGCTCAGAATCTCAAGCTGTTCAGCTCGCTATTATAGACTAACGATGGTTGCTTGTGCAGTGGATTAAGTGTCAGAGCTGTTCTGAGGCTGCCCTGAATTCACTTTTAAGCCTACTTCATTCTTATTGACTCAGGTATTCAGGTTCCTCTAGATTGCTGGCTTTCAGAATACACTTCTGCATACAGGTTTGCCTGTATGCAGAGGTACATCAGAGAAACACTGACATGATTGCTGAATTCCATAGAAAGAGCCAGCCGGCCAGGCCTCATTTCAGTCCTGCTTATTGTTGTCACTCATGCGCAAACACTGCATAAGTTGAGGGCATTCCTAGACAACTTCTCCAGTACGATATTTTGTTAGGTCTATGGCTATGTTTATCCAATACTTGTCAAGTTAATACAAATAGGCAGACACACACACACACACACACACACACACACACACACAGTCTTAAGAAGAAGGAACAATCAATGAAACACAGTGTGCCTCATTTTATAAAAGCACAACAGGAATAAACCACTAAGGGGCCACAGGGACATTTTGAGAGATGACAAAGATGAAAGCATTATTTTTCAGGGGCAACACTGTGGATGTGAAGAGCTCTATCAGATCAAAATAGCAGATAAAAAATGAATAAATAAAGTTTTTGATATCTATTACTGTATCAATGTTTGATTCTTTTCTAAGAATAAGCAGAAGTGTAGCACTTTCTCATTTTTGATAGGCAAGGTCAGGAAGACTATATCTGTATCATGTATTACATCAATAACCTTAACATTAATGCAATGGACTGACAACCGGCTTTTCAAGTGTCTCTCCTTGTTTAACTTTTGTTTCACCAGTTTCAGGACAGGAGACGTGCAGACCTGCAACAATTAGACAGTAGATGCCAGAATTCAGTGGAGACAGAATTTATCAGTGGCATCACACATGCATACACTCACTCACACACGCACTGCAGGCCTATCTGTTCAGGATCGGTATGAAAAAGGCGTTGTGCTCACTCATTGGCTCATTGGGATGTTGCAACCCCAGCGCCTAACTGGTCCTTATCTCCCCTGAGCAGACTGCACAGCTTGATATGCATCTGTCATATTTGTCGGAAAGAAAAGACACCGCGGCAAAAGCTTGATGAGTCAAAAAACGGGCCAGCGACATAAACTCACTTCCCTGCGGTTTTTGCATGACCGTGATAATTTGCTTGTCTGTGTCGACTGCCTTGAGAAGACGCTCAAGACCAACACAGTTACGGACACACAATATTAAGCACTTGTAATTGCAGTTTTCATGCATGTGGATATCATACACCTGATCATGCTGTGCTTTACATGCCTGTACAGGTATACATTTTGGCAGTCATGCTGCCCTGTAAGAAAACATGAAGCCAAGAGCAGATTGTCATCATTCCATCATGGCCATTACCATGACGACAGATAAGGCCCTGTCCTCTTGTCGTCATAGCGGCCTTGCATCAGCTCCATCAACTGCTGTGGCTAGCTGAGCCTCTGACTGTGCGGGTATGAGTTTCTATCTGAGGGCTATCTGGCCTGATAAGAGCTGGGAAAGAGACAGCATAGAGACACGTTTACAACCGAGCTGCTCACAGCACTAAAGGTTGTAAAGAATATAGACAGATTCAATTTTGAGAGGGTTTAAGTGTCATAGACAGCTTCTGCCTACATGTACACTGTTCCTGACACAAACACATCCGTATACAGGCATGTATATAAGGAAACATGCAGGTAAACAAATGAAGTGATCCTCTCTAACATCTCACACATCCCATCACCTCCTTCTGCTGGGTCAGGTTGTTAAAGGGGCCAAAGGTTATGTGGGCAGATATTATCTGTTCTCTTGCTCTGGTAAAGTCGAGTATCTTTCTCTGTGCTACGTTAATGCCACTGATTGACTTTTAGCCTGCCAAACCTTGATCAATGGCACCTCACACACACACACACACACACACACACACACACACACACACACACACACACACACACACACACACACACACACACACACACACACACATAGTTCGTCTCACTATCTTTGTGGGAACCCGTCATTGAAATAATGCATTCCCTAGCCCCTTACTCTAACCTTAACCATCACAACTAAATGCCTAACCTTAATCCTTACCCTCACCCTAACCATAACCTAATTCTAACTCTAATCCTAAAACCAGGTCTTAACCCTCAAACAGCCCTTTAAAGTTGTGGGGTCCAGCATTTTGGCTCAACAAAGCTGTCTGGACTCAACAAGTATACTGTATTCCTGGTTTTTGGACCCCATGAATATAGTTAAACAACAACACACACACACACACACACACACACACACACACACACACACACACACACACACACACACACACACACACACACACACACACACACACACACACACACACACACACACACACACACTCTTTCAAACACATTATGCACACACTCACTGATGCATGCACACACACAAACAGAGCATCTAATCCTGCGAATCCACCCTGCCAGTTGAACAACTGGTAACATGGTTAATCACCCATGTAAAAATAAAGACAAGACCAAATTGACTGATAGAATTATTCCATTTACCCGTCTGATTAAAACATTTCACCATTGCATGCTTGACTGGAGATCATCTCGAAAAAAAGAAAACAACGCATGAAAATTAATTAAAAGTCAGTGATGTAAACGGCTTCATTCAATTATTGGGGCAAATAACAAGCTCTGTAGCATGATAACTGCCAATGTACAGACACATCGAATTAGCTTTGAAGAAAAATAGGGAATCAGGCAGCAACTTTGAAACTCTTTAAAAGGGCAGAACTGACTTCTTGAAACAGGAGACACTTTCTCCAAACAAGGGAAGCACTCTCCTGAAAGGAAAGAAGGAGCAGTTTACGACACCCTTTCAGACGGCAGAAATGCTTGCTGGACACAAGCTCGTTCAACCTTGGGTTCAGCCCTTGCTCCCGTTGTGACATCATAGGCCACGGGGGGGGTCAAAGCGAAGTGTGCTGAGCCATCAGGGTGCAGACCGAACTGCGAGCGGACCGAGGCAGAGAAAAGCCAGAGTGAGACAAAGGAAAAGTGTGGTGGCTGAGAGAAGGCTCTCTGATTCGTTTCCTTGGCAGGATGACAAAACTGTGCGGAATGCAGTGGAGAGGGGAAAGAGAAGTGATCAAGAGCTCAAGAATGAAAAGAGGGGAAAGAAATAGACGACAGACGAGGGGAGAGAGGCCTGCTGAATAAGCCAGGATGGCAGGGCCTTCCATTGATTAATTTCCCCTTTCCCACCCTATTACCATTCTCTATCTCTCTCTCCCAACCTCTTCTGTAACTATACAAGCATTAGCTACATGGCCACTGTTCCAGTCAGCATCAGAACAGCATCTTTCTGGTGTCTGCTGGACGAAATACAATGAAGATTAGTGGTTGCTCTCTGTACGTTGACACATAAAGATCTGTACATTGAAGACGGAGGCAATCTGTACATGCCAACGACGCAGTAAAGTCAATGAAACCTACAATTAATTTAGACACATAAAAGCATGCATGCTCAGCACAGAGACAGCAGACTACAGACACACACGCACACACACACACACACACACACACACACACACACACACACACACACACACACACACACACACACACACACACACACACACACAGTGTGGAGAGGGCAACAGGCTGCCTCTGTCAGCCACATTTCACAGTGGCCTATCATGGCCAGGCGTACCAGGCCTGTGGCCAACCACTGCTTATGCCCTGGGTAAACACTACCACCTCAGCCGCACGGAGTCTCCCACACACTCCCAGAGTGCCATACACCACGCAAGCCCAGTCACACATACAGGCTGTGTGATTAATGGAGTGTGAGCATTAGATATGACAGCATTACTAAGCCTCTATGATAAAGAGCCACACACAGCCACTCTGTTTTCGCTTGGCCGTTTTTGTGCTCATATTTTGTTGTGTCCATGCTTTGTCCACTGACTCTGGACTCCTGTCAGCTAGGGCATTTTACTCAGAAATATCACCTTGGCATAATGTTTCATTCTTAATTTGACAGTGATGAAATGCCCTGCCTCCATAAAGTATTTTTAATACCTCCATTATACTTTACAGGCTCTATACTGAATACTGGCAGCAGATCCAAGTTTTGAGGACACACACACACACACACATGCGCACACACGCACACGCGCACACGCGCACACACGCACACGCACGCACGCACACACACACACACGCACACGCACACATTATCACTGAGGCAGATCTAGTGTGGAATAATTGATTAATTAGATCTTTACTGGGTGTAAATGTTAAACTCATGCAATGTGTTCTGTTCTCAGTGCTGACAGAAGTGTATCCTCTGATGTGGCAGTTTATTCAGAACACTGAACTGAAACCCCATGTTTACACAGTGCTAAGTCAGGTCATGAGCCATTTGCGCAGTTATTCAACAGTTTGAATGTAGTTTAGCTTCATTTTATGCACATCATGTGACAGCAGTCAGCCAGAGTGCCCCCCTCCACGGCTCCATAGCTCCTTTCCTCCATTGCTTCTTCTCATGCCCGTCTTCCCTCTCCCCCCCCCCACCTTCTGCTGGCGCCTGCACGGTTAGTTAGGGATTGCCACAGGACATCATGTGACAAACAAGCAAACACACACACATACACACACAAACAGCAGAGTGCACACACACACACACCAGCAGACGTACAAGCATGTAAACTACAAGCACCAACACATTCATTGGTCATTCTCCCTTCCATTGACTTCTTTCATGTGGGCTAAGTTGAATGAGCAGTACAGCGCTCAAACAATAGAGTCCATTCTACTGGCAGCGTCAAGGCTGTGTGTCCATGTGTGTTAGTCCCGGCTGTGGCCAGACACACCTTGAGGCAAAATGTTATCTCTTACTTACTGGAGTTCCAGCTTACCAAATCTATGATTTGTTACTTGTTTTTATACATGACAAGTTCATTTATGCTGGTTATGAATCAGACTGTTTTATATGGATTGTCCTTGACGACTCCATTGCCATTAATATTTCTGAGAAAGAAGACAGTTTAGGCTTTAAGCGTTTTGATTTATTAGGGGATTTCTCTATTTTGGGACTAATGGATGTCAGAACAACAGGATATATTAATATCTTGAAAGGAAGCCATTATGAGGATAACACGCTGTTGATCCCTACGCTCATTACTCAACCTCCTTACCTACAGTATCCAACCCAGCCTTGGCTTGCTTGAATCCCCTTACTACTCCTCCTTGTCTGGCAGACCTCCAACGTCTGAAACTCTAGACAGCGCTGGTTCTGCCCTTTCTACAAAATTTAGGAAGCCATTAGCAACATCAAATCATTACTTCAGGAAAAGGGAGAGAACGATGCATGGGGGGTCGGCAGTGGACTGACAGCAAAAGAGAGGAAAAGAACAAGTGAAAGAACAAGACATACACAGAAACAGAGCGATATCAGATTTCTCCTGTTCTTAGTCACTCCATTACAATAATGTGCAGAGACCCATTTTACTAATACATTACGAAATGATACCCATAATAAACAGTGAACTGGATCACTGACTGAGAGGGTTACTGCACTGGATGCACACACACTCCCTACAGACAGGCCTTGCCTTGCACACGCACAAAACTAAAACTAAAGTCGCATAGTTCAAAGTGTTTATTTTTATAAGAAACAAACTGCAGAAACAACATCCTCAACTTATGTCAGCACTATGAACATACAACATACAACAATAGGCAACTGAAAAGATGGCTAAATGTATAAAATAAAATGACGAATAAAGCAAAAACAAACTGGCACTACTAACTGTTTAAGTTTACACTAAAAGGCAATTGATTCCACTTTTCATATCCTCCAATACTTCTGCTTTCCCCTACTCACTCTCACTCTCTCTCGTTACTGCACTGTCACCCCAACGATAGAGCTGGGCGATATGGAGAAAATCAAATATCATAATATTTTTTTAGCAAAAACATCTATGTCGATATTGCGACGATATTGTAGGGTTGACTTTTGGTGCTTCACAAAATAAACTCACAATCAGAGTTTAGATAAATAATCACCAATAATAGGGATACAATGACTAAGTGGGTAAAGGCAAATAACAGACCAGCTATCTGGTTAGTTTAGAAAATCACATCAATTTACTGTAATGCAGCCTGTAAAATCAGGAAAAGACAACATTTGTGTCATATGAAGATATAACGATATTCAAAATTTAAGACAATATCTACTCTCATATATCAATGTGGATATAATATCAATATATTGCCCAGCCCAGCAACACTAATCCAGTTCAAATGTAAACAGGCTTAGGTCTTCATTCCTCACTTAAACCGTATCAAATGTATCAAAGCGGAGGCTCAGTGGTGTCTTTGGCTACAGAGGGGTCAGAGCGGGGCCACACAGGGCCACAAACTCTACTCAGCCAAAGAGCTAGTTGGTCTGTCTGACCAACACCTTGTGTGTTTCTGACCGCGTGTGTGGCAGAGGTTAACAGTATGTGCATGTCCATAGCTCTGTCTGTGTACATAGTGCAATATCTATCATTTGTGTGTGTGTCTGTGTGTCTGTGTGTGTGTTATGGCATGTAACAGTGACTGAATGTAAATGGTGCTGTGTACTGGGTTAATAGGTCAGTTCACGGTTGTAAGTGGCATGAGCATGTGTATATAATCGAGTGCGTGTGTGTGTCTGTGTATGTGTCAAGCAGAGACATAAAGTCTCAAAGCTCCATCAACCAAAACGGAAAATATGTGAAAGGTTGTCTGCAGGCTAAGGACAATAATGCAGTCTGTGTTTGCAGCAACATTATTTCTCTGGTTAAGTCAGAAGCCCTGGAGGAGTACTTGATGTCCTTGAGAGTGCATCGCCTCTTTTTCTAGCAACCTTGAATATCCTTTTATTTGCTTTTAAAAATAACGGCAAATACAATCCCCTCTTAGATGATATGAACTTTACAAGCTAAAGCTACGCCTGCCTATAATTTACTTTCTAAAACAAATATTTTTTAACCTCTTTAAGAGCGGATTACCATAAAGTCACAACTTGTAATCAGGAAGTTTACTTAAGACACACAACAAAAGTGCTATATTTTTGACCATAAGTGTCTCATTTTAAAAGATAATTTGGCTATTTTCTTTGTTTCCCTGGGGGGGAATTCTCACATGGAATGGTTGTCCTAAGATAAAATCCTTGCATCTACCCTTTGACCCAACATGTTGGTGCATCCATGGTTGATACATTGGTGGGAAAGCTCTCATTATTGAACTATCTTGTTCTGTCATGGAACAGGAGGAGGTGAGGAAGGGTCCCAGGAGAGTTTAATTACAATCAGTTTTCTTGTCAAGCTCCAATCTCATCAGCTACAAATATCTTATTCCTCACATGCACAAGCGTGAGCCAATTGGACACAATCAAACTAATTAGTGAAAGTTAAACAACAGTTCAGTTCCACAATTGAATACAGACTCAGCCAGACACTGAATAAATTGTAATACAACAATAATGTCTATTTTTTTTATTAAATCATCACCAGAGTGATGTTTTCCCCAGTCAAGTAATCTGTGTCATTATGGTCAACATATTTTGTGGGCTCTGGTGGTCCCTTAGGGGCATTCCAGTTTAAGGGACCCTCCTTCCAATCTCAATCCCAAGCCCATCACTCTTCCTCAGGCACTCAACTGTCAATCTGACCCTGATCTGGGAACCAGGTCTTATCTGATCCCCCAGGGCTCCCTGGGGGGGTGGAGGGGTAGAGCTGGGGCGTCCCAGCCAAGCCAAGCCAAGCCAAGCCAAGCCATGTCTACATACTTCCCCATGAACAGGTACCGCAAAACTTTCACCCAGAGAGGTGCAACCCAACTGTGACAATGCATGTTTTAATCGCTGGTATAGAATGAAGACATGAAACAACAACTGGGCACAGGATCCATGTGATAAATGTCATAAGACGGGTTAAACTGATTTTGAAAATCTATTAGCCATTAGCCAGTTATGTCTATTAACCATAAAATACAACAATAAACCTGAAAATATTGTTTATACCATGAAAGGAAAAGAAGAAGACTCAAAAATGGAATTTCCAGCTGTGGAAGAAATATACTCAAGTACAAATACAAATAAAAGCCTTGCTTTGAAAAACGCTTAATCAGCAAAAGTGTACGTAAGGTATCGGTAAAAGCACTAATTAGGCCGAAAAATTGCCTGTCAGTATTACATTATTTTATGTGATATTATAAGATTATTATTATTACTGATGCATGAGTGTGTGTGACTAAAAGGTCATATTTTTTTAAGATGATCAGACTGAATCCTTTGCATGTAAAATGTTAATCTATGAAATACATATATACATATATATATATATATATATATATATATATATATATATATATATATATTTCTCTCTGAAATGTAGTGGCGTGTAATGTAGTGTGTAATGTAGTAGTGTAAGTACAAAGTTGCATAAAATGGAAATACTCAAGTAAAGTACAAGTACCTCAAAGTTGTACTACTTCATTAAATTTACTTAGTTATATTATTTTACTGGTTTACTCCTTCTTTGAGTCCTTATTAACAACATTATGATATATTTATAAAGTACATCTTATCAGGCTTCGTCACGGATTAAAACAAAGTCCGGGTCTAATTTAAAAACACGTTTAAAATGGTAATAAGGTAAGTAGTAAGAGTTTGAGTCTTCATGCCTACAGACATCTACTCTAATGCAGGTTCTAACCAGAGGACTGGCATTTATCTGCAGCTTCAAAAGTAGAAAAGACATTTCAAGGTAAACATAATGAAAGTTTGTTTTTGTTTTTAGAATTAGCTTTCTTTCTTTTTGACAAAATTATACTGAAAAAAACATTCGATAACAGTAACAGGAACTGATACTTTAATGCATCAGTGACACGGCTGCTTGGATTTAGCAGGGAAGATAGTTTAACATATTTTAGCTACTAGCCAACAGCTACTAGGTTAGATTTTGAGAAAACAATGTAGTTTGCCCACTCAGTTGTCATAGAATTAAAACATTTCTAATGCACTCTAAGGACTTGTCTGTCACGTTGGCTGCACGTGGTTTCCATTTGTTTGTATTGTATTTTTATTAGGCAACCTCTGAACTGACATGACATGAGGTTTAGTAGTTTTAACGTCTAAGATGCACACCATGTATTTGCAATGTCCCCAGTTTGAGTCAGACTGGGAACCTTTGTTACATGTCATCTTCCTTGTTCTCTTATTTCCTGCCTATCGCTACTGCCAACTGTCAGATGACGGCAAAAATGGCCAAAAAAATAATCTTAAAAAGCTGTAGTGTTGTGTAACTAGCACTGACCTCCAGAAGTGGAAGGAAGATATATACATTTACTGAAGTACTGTACTTTAGTACAATTTTGACGTACTTGTACTTCATTAGTCTTTCCATTTTATGCTACTTTCTACTTCTACATCTCAGAGGGAAATACTGTACTTTTTACTCTACTACATTTATTTCATAACTTTAGTTAGTAGTTACTTTACAAATTTAGATTAATAGATAATATAACTAAACTAATACATGATAAAAGTATTATTATAGACCTGAAAGTATATCAAGTCATTCAAATGAGCTCCAGGGACATTAAAGTGATGAACACATTAATGCATCAATAATTATAATCCAATTATATATTTTATTCTGAAATGGAGCATTCTGCATGAGTACTGTTATTTTTCGGTACGTAAATACATTTGGATGCTAATATTTCTGTACTTTTACTTAAGTAAGATTTTGAATGTAGGACTTTTACTTTTAACAGAGTTTCTACACTGTGGTATGGCTACATTTACTTTAAAATAGAAAATTCCCTATTTTAAGCTGTTTTCTTACATGATATTGATATTTGTGATATATAGAGCATTAAGTGTTTAGATACATGCTTTGTCAGCGTGTTCAGGGGTTAGAGCAACAAAACATTTGTGAGCCTGAAATGCTGCCCTGGAGGATATGTGTACAATGTATAGAATTAAGTATTATATAAAGTAAATAATACACTGCACAATGCCTGAACCTGAGAATTTTTAAACCCTGTATGTTTGTCCACCTCTTAGTGCGTATGACATTGTATCAGTGTGTTGACTTGTCTCCTTCCCGACAGATTCCATCATGCAGAAATTAGTCTGGATCAACGGAAAAACATTTCCAGGATAAAGCCTGAAATCCACCTGTTGCTATCTTTGAGAATGGCAACACACTGCCATTCTCAAAGTCACTTCGCTACAGGAAACAACAAAACACTTCAACTAGAAAGCTACAGGCTGAAAATGGCAAGTTTTGAAGAAAATGTAGACGGTGCAACAAGGCAGGCCTGCTTGGTTCTTTCAGGGAATGATTGTAAAGATTTACAAAGAATATGTTTACGGCATTTACTATCAACTGGGACGTTTTGGGATCTATTGGTGGGGATTTGCTATGGAGAAAATACACGTGACGATACACTGGTAAGAGCAAATTACGTTTAACCATTTATCCAGCTAATTTAAATACCTCACGTTACTGTGTTGTGTAAACTTAATTTAATATTGTATGTGCCGTTTTCTTTTGCGGGGTGCAAATGTTCCACCAAAACAAGTTCCTTCCCGAGACCATTTTGCAGAGCCACCGTCACGTTGTACGGAGCTTAGCGCCGCCCAAGATGATTGTAATTGGTTTAAAGAAATACCAACAACCCAGAAGGTTTTTTCTCCTATCCTAAAATGTATTTGTGGTGTCAGACCTTACTCCACAGCACTGTGGAGATTGGTCTGGAGACTATGCAGAAATAAGCTCTGTCAGATCTGGTAGCTAATCGTCCCAAGGCTCGTTCATCAGACACAGATTCAATTGGAGCCTTTTAATTAATAATGCTGTTTATCGGGGTGGGGGGGCATTTGGAGCTCGTCTTTGTAATTGGCTCCGGAGGAAGCTTTTAAGCCAGCAAGGTTATCAGTTCTCCTCTCTCTGCCTGTCATCATCTCCTCAATGTGTCTCCCGCTTTCCTTTGCTCTTGTCTGATCACTTTTATTTTATTATCTTCCCCTGCTGGTTCCTCTTTTCTAGGTCTTTTCCTGTTCTAATCTACTCTTTGCTGCCTTCAACAGGTGTCAGACATGGAATTCCTTTAGTGAGCTGCATACACAGTGTATATTACATCTCAATACATTTTTATACGTCTTTCACCAATTCCCTGCAGTCTTAGCCTGAGTCAGGCTTATTGCTGCAGAAAGTGAGGCTCAGCACTCAGAGAGCTGGACAGCTCCCGTCCAGCCTGATGTGAATGGAGACTTATTGATCCCAGCAGGCTGTGGTTAGGGGGCCCTAATGCATTTACACTCTGCTATACTCTCTCTACACATTCTGTTTGTCCCTCTTAATTACAGCTACACCATAACGGATCCATACAACTCCCCTGATACTCAATGACTTTCTCTGGGCTCTCCCATTCTCCCCATTTCCCCCCTTTTTCCCATTTTCTCCCCCACCCTCAGCCACTCTGGGATCCCTGGGGTATTATCTCTAACGGCAGTTTGTAAGGCCAGTCTGGTGTTGGCATGGCTGATGTATTTTGGTGTGCAACGATGTGTTCTTTCAAATTGATTCAAATTGACCAATAGTGCATGGCAACAATGAGGAAGTGCCCACAACTGTCAACTGGGGTACCGTGTTGTTGACTGAGTTGCTACTACTTGGAAATAAACTAACAATAATATAATTCATATGATAGGATCAGATTCTGAGCATATCACACATACTATTTAGATTTTTAAGCAGTTTAAACTGGTAGATAACCATGCTGTAATTGCTAGAGAAGTGATTTTAATAATCATAATCATAAATTATCTGTATTTCATCATACACACATTCAGGGACCATAATGTAAACTGTACATAAATTCATAGGCTGTTAACCTCTAAAAGAAGAGCTCAGCAAGGAAACAGGGAGATTGATTTAGGTAACAAACTAAAAGGAAAGTCAAGGGAAGAAGATGAAACCACGCTTAATTTTATTATTGTGAATTACTGCATCTGACAGATCAAACAACACTTTTGTTAGTGTAGGACTAAAACATGTCTCCCTCCCTCCATCTCTGCCTCCCTCTCTTTTGGTATGCTGTGCTCTCTGAGAAACGTCCCACCCTGTCTTTCTCTTTAAACTTTTAACCCCACCTTTACCTCCTCAAAACCTTGTCTTAAAAACCATATTCTGAACTGCCCTGACCTAGTTTTAACTCCTGTCACCTCATTCACTCAAAGAGGTCAATCAGAGTAGCACCATAGTGCTTTTACTGTGTAGCTACAGCAAAAGTAAAACATCAGGTACACTTAGTGAAAAAAAGTCCGATAGTTTAAATGACTTCTTCTTATGAAACCAATAGCACACATTCAGATGACTAACAGCAATAACAAATGAATCAGTGTGGATAAAAAAAAAAAAAAAAAAAAAATTCTTTCCATGTAATAAAACACTTTAATGTCCCATGTGACTAATATCTAACAGGGAGATAATTGTGTTAGGGGTTGTGCTGGGGAGATCTGTGATCTTTGTCTGCCTGTTTAGAAAAGAGATGTAAATCATCAGAGAATAGTCTTAAAATGTGACACAAGAGAGAGCCAGATAAGAGAGGTAGGGAGGGAGGGCTGGGACAATGAGAAGAGAGCTTACATACCGGTCTGTTTATGACACTGATCATTCAAACACTTAACCCGACACTTTCAAATGGCTTTATTCCTGTGTGACACCCATCTCATATTGTCTGTAAAATGGATGATTCTGCTGGTACAAAATAATAAAGTCCTTGTAATAACTAAAGTCCTTGTCAGTATATTGCCATGACTTTGATTACACGCTAATACAGGATTATTTTGTACATACAAATTTGACCAACAGAATGATCGCTGTTAAAATGTGACTACTGTTAAAGAGGAATTTTGGTATTTTTGAACCTGGACCCTATAGAGCTCAACAGTGACCACCCACTTTTTCAACGGCTCTGGTTCCTGAAGTGTTTTTTTTCATTGACGTTTAGAAAATTGCTTAAATAAAGAGTTTTAAGTCTGGAACCAAGCCAACCAGCTACGAGATGAATGGTGACCATAAAACATTTGATTCGGCGCAAAAAAGCATTTTGAAAACGGCAAAAAAGACAAAGCTACAAGACCGTGTACATAAACTATCACAGACTTCAATGGCAGAAGCTTGCTGTAGCTGTTCGCGGTTTTGCGGGTATGGTAAACGTCTCTACAGTAACGAGTTGGACAAATCAGAGACGTTGCTGTTACGCTTAGGATTGTAGGCAATGAAGTACTTATCCAAAGACATTGCGAATAAAAGACATTTATCTCAAAACAAGGTTGGTTACCCATTAACTTTTTCATTTATACAGCCGTCTATATGAACAACATGATACAATCGCTGTGTCGTATCTGGTTTTAAGTCTACCATCGACGGTTACGATTTTATGGCTTATACTCCAATTGTCAATGGAGAAATTGTATTGTATTCTTACTTCCGGAACCGGCTGTGGGCGGGACTATTGAGGTCTATTTTCCCATGCCTTTGTGTAAAAAACAACCACTTTTAGTGAGTGTACAATGACGGTGCGCATTAGTGTCATGATTGTGATGTTCTGTTTCCTGTTTTATTTTGAAGTCTGTCTTGTCTCCCTTGTCCTATCTAGTTTACTTCCTGTCTTTTGTTTTCCCGCCTGTTTGATTGTTCTGCCCTGATTTGTTTCACCTGTTGTGTCACCTGTTTCTTGTTAGTCCTTGTTAACCTGTGTATTTAGTATCTGTGTTGTCTTTGGCTTGTGTGGGAGCATTACGTTTCTGTTTGCCGTGTATTCTGTTTGCCGTGTATTCTGTTTGCCGTGTATTCTGTTTGCCGTGTATTCTGTTTGCCGTGTATTCTGTTGTGGGTTCTGTGAGTGTGTTCGTGTCTGGAGTCTACCTTTCGTCTCTGAGTTCTGGTTTTTTGAGATCCTGTTCTGTTTGTTCTGGAATTAGTTTTTGCCTGTTGCTTTCTGGACACTTTTGGTATGTACTTCATTTTTGTTTTAATAAATCATCTAAACTGCATTTGGGTCCAAGCCATTCCTGACATACCGTGACAATTATCCCTACAGGATTACATTGCAGCTCGGTTCGCGGCTGCTGGTTACAGCGTTCTTGCTCAATACCAATTTTAAGGATTTTTGTTCATTAGTCACTTAGACCCAAATGCATAGGAATACATGGTCCTCGATGAAAAATACCATAATTCCCCTTTAGGTCAAGTGCAATGGGGATTACACAAGCTTTTTGTTGCATTTAAAAACAAACGTGCATGTTTGATCTAAAAATGTTATCAGCTAAAAAAAGAATCTTTTTTGAAATGAGTATACACTTTCTTACTGACTGTCTATGAGGAAGAACAATGTTGCATTTTTGTAGTGTATTTCAGGGGACCCAAGGTTACACACATGGAGAAAAACAAATAACATAAGAACAGATTCCGGGATGGGGTATAGGGGTGAAGGAGATCATTTCTGGGGGACAACGATGGAGGGATTTGTAGGTGAGGAGGAGGATTTTGTTGGAGATCCAGGACTGGGAGTGTAACTAAGAACCCTGACAGCTGAGCCATCCAGGAGTGTCAACCTCTTAATAAATAATAACTAAGGATTTTCTTTCTTACTTTAACTTTGGAGCCTTTGGAAATTATAACAAAAGTCCTAGAAGATACCAAGTATTTCCATGAACTCCAGGGTGACGTATGAGTTGGCGGTAACTTATGGTACAATTCTGACTCATTTTTTCTTTTATGGAAATGAGTTACCATTCCACCCCACTACTGCCCACTGGTCCCCTCACATCCTACTGCTCTGTTTTGGTGTGGGTGTTCTGACCCGCGGCCCATCCGTTGGCTGGTTCCTAATCCAGTTAGGGCTGAGGGGGTCTGGCGTTTCCCATCTTGGCTGAGCAGGCTATGCTAAATGAGGTTTTTACTTGCCCTGGGGAGCCTAACTTGAATGGACCCTGGTAAATGAATACATGAAGAAGAGAGGCAGACCAGTGCAGGGAAGGGTGCTCGGACCAGAGGAGAAGGAAGGACAGTGACAGTAATTAACAGGTAAAGTGATCAGTCAATCCACTGATCAATCCAATATGAATCCGTCTCTCAAATAATCAACGACAAAGCTACAGCGTAAGGACAAGAAAGCAAAACAAATGTCTACCGGCAGCTGCGGTTATTAAGTAAGTTAAATAAGGCTGTGGTAAAGCCATAAAGCTCTTAGTGACTCAGCATGGAGGCGGCAGAGGTCCATACACTGCTCAGAGCACTTCCTCTCTCCCACTATTGGAAATAAACTATTGTGTGTATGAATGTATTTATAAGCTGTAGCCACTGTTGTGGCTGCTTGGAGCCCATTGGTACAGTTAGAAAATAGCTCCATCTATATCCCTGCACTCTTTCTCCCTCACACATACACAGAATCACAAACAAACAGCCCTCCACTCCACCCTTTCCCACTGGGTCCATGGGATGGGCAATGGACTCAGGGGAAATGAGGTAACACATACACACACACACATATTCACACATAGAAAACACAGTGGCAGTGTAGCGCCATTCAGGCCTCTGTTCTGCTTTGTCCATCAAAGCTGTCAATCTCGGTGCATTTCTCATTGCAGCCCCCAACACCCCCCCCCCCCCCAGACCTCGACCCACCTTTCAAGGCCCAGAATATGTGGTCCTGCCGGTTGCCATGGGAACCATCCAGATGTTGGTCTCTGATTAGCTGGCGACGGTCAAATGAAATCAGCAGAGGTGTGATAAGATCACGGGGCGACAGAGGCTGGGAGAGTGGTGGCCGCAAGCGGGGGGGGGGGGTGGATTCATAGAAAGGGGGCATTAGTGAAGGGTTTGCACACACATTTACACACTTTTATGCAATTCACTGGGGAGTGCTATTTTCACCCAAACACTTTCATTTTCAGTCTGCGTAATCGCTTGTCTTTTGGCTCTGCAACATGTAAAAATGGCACCAATTTTCACTCACTCAAAACCAAACAATCACGCTGTTTGTTTGTTTTCTGAATGAGAATGTGTCATGGACATTTGTACTGAATGACAACAGAGCACCTTTGACTGTTCCCCTTTCTCCTGAGAGTCATAATAGGAACAAACTGATATAATGGAGCAGCATGTTAGTTCTACACAAAGCTTGATGTTAAGTGACCTATATGACTTTGAATTCGCAGTCAACGCCGTGCTTTCTCTCCAGTGAGGCTGATTCCACTAGTGATAGGGCTACAAGCTGCACAATCAAATGTATTTATACAAACGCCAAACAGCACTTCTCTTCTCCCTACCTATCCAGCAAGTACCTAATCGCATCCAAAGTCCCATTTCCTGTCAATGAAATTACATTAAACATCTCCCTCTAGGTCCTTGTCCAAAGTGACCCCAAACTCGCTGAGACTGATAAGAGTGCTAACTAGGTAAAGGCTGAAGCACTTCCCAGTGTCCGGCCAGTTAAAAGAGCTACAGTGAAGTGAACGCGGTGGAGCTTGGCCCTGCCCCTGCTCGCTCCATTTTCCAATAAACTCCAGCAATCTGATCAGCGCTGCTTTAAATGGACGACTTGATGGCAGCAGGCTGCATTAGCCGCTGGTGTTCTCCCAATCCGATTAGACGGAGACAGTGACAGTTTCCAGCCAAAAGAGGCAGGTAACACACACACACACACACACACACACACACACACACACACACAGTTTGCATAAAAACGAACATGAATGGGGATCACACACACACAGTGGCACATACATGCAGGACCTCTTGTGGCCATTTGTGGTGCTAATTGGATGGTCTGAGGCAGATGTCATTATTGAGGAGCAGTTAGCCACTTGATGTTTCCAAGTTGTCAGACAGTTATTAGGGCGTATTAGCTGCTCCTTCAGGGCAGAGGTCATGTCCCAGGGCTACATTATGTGTCTGTGTGTGTGCTTGTTCAGATGTGTGGATGGTTGTTTGTGTGTGAATGTGATTTATGCATGTAAAAACAACGCTCTCTCTCTCTAATGGCTGCCCTGCTTTGAGGACCGACCTTTTACGGTTATATAATTACCCTAGATTGTTTTTATGTACACAATGGGGTACTGACATGGCAACAAGCTGCTAAGTGCAACAGGCAATGTCATAAAAATGGTTGCCATACCTCAGATAGCTAAAACCTCTTTCTGGGCAGCCGCTCCTCCTCAGGACTTACAGCAGAGAGAATGGCCCCTCAGTGTGCTTATCAGGTAAAATAAACCTCAATGATGCAAAGTAATGGCTGGGTCATATGAGAATGCATGTGTGAGGTGGAGACTGGAAACTCTGTTCCTCATCACAGGGCTAGACAGAAAGGAGTGAGACTGTACTTAACAGATTTAGACGGTCAGTGAAGCTCAGCACCTGGACAGAGAGAAAGAAGGGAGGAGAGTCGTATCTCAGGTTACAGTGCAGCCAGCCCAGCCTCAATCTTCGAGATACAGATGAAACCTGGACAGGTCAAGAGTGGTGGAGAAGGCAGACCGAACAGCTCTATTTATGAGTCCAGCAATTTATACGTTTCTTTTGCAATTGACAATTTCTGCAGTTTTGTCAAATGAAACCCTCTTACCGATTTTTGGAATTGTCACATAGCAGAAAAAAAAGGCTAGATGTAGATGCAAAGATTTAAAATTGGTTTTATTCATGCATAACTCTGATAAAAGCAGACCACCGGCTGCTTTTTTGTGTTTTATGTTGGAAACACATTTGTGCAGCGCTGCGCTATACCTGACGCCTTCTGATCCCGTGGCTGATGATGGACTGCGAATCAGCCAGTTAATTTAGGCCAGATAAAACCCTCTCATCTCCGCTGAGGTAGATTACTGTAATAGCAGCCTTTCTCATCTTTTGATCTTTTTTACTGCTGCGTCGGTTCATTTGCATGTGTCAGAGATACAGCTTTATTTAGGGCGCTTATTAATGGGAACAGGAGGGATTCTAGATACTAAAACCTGAGGCAGATTAACACTGACCCCCCTGGATCTCAAATGCTGTTTCTTCACATACATTTTTGAGTATATTATCTGTGTGTGCAGGTACACACTGTAAATACACACAAACACACATACATGAGTAAGGTCTACACAGACACATATCAATTAATAACGCTGTGTGTGCACAAACAGTACACAGAAAAGAACACAAACTCACAAAGTGATGCACAGACACATACCCACAGCATATTTAGAGACACAGATGCAGACACACGACAAAACACGCACTTAAGACAAACACAAATATTCCTTCATGCCTGCCCCTCACTGACAGCATGTTGGACTTCTAAGCGTTCTCTCAGGCCTCGGTCTGTCATCTTCCTGTCTCTCCTCGGCTGCTTCGCTCCAGCAGATATGGTCGATGTGGACGTGTACTTTGTCCAGATCATCCGTGAGATGAGATGTGAGGAAGTGGGAGGTATTGTTCTTCCTGTGGCGCTAAGCCCCTGGGCGATTACCCTGTCAGGAAGGAGAACTCAGCGCCGGCGCCGACTGCCACAAACCAACGCTAAATCCCAACTGATCGCAAAAGAGGCCGATTTTACACTTTAGATTCCTCCCATCTCTTAATGCGACCGATGAGGCAGAGGATCTTCGCCTCTCCCTCATCTTATCCGCTGCTGCTATCCTCCTCAGCCGGTGGCGTCAACCCCTAAGCTTGCGCTGCAGGGATAAGACTCAACGCCTTGTCAGGCCAGATCAATGTGATTTTACAATGCAGTCCGAGAGCGGGGCCCATATAGCCAAGCGTGGCAAAACAACAGCACATATCCCCATTCACATGCTCAAGCACTGCTCAAAAGTGACTCTTACCACCTCTGTGTATCTGGCTTGCTCAAATAAGATACCAAAATCTAACAACAATGTTGTACACAAAACCTGCCAACTGCATCTCCTAAATCTGACTACCTCACACATACCTGCACTATCTCCACCCCTTTCCTCTCACAATCTTTCAGTTTATCACAGGGGTTGATCTCTCTGAATGCCTCATTGAACTCCTCCATCGGTTTATCTTATCTATTTTCTCAGAAACACTCCTTGGGACAGTTCTTCAAATTCTTTCTCAAGTCTTTTTTTCTTACAGTGATCACCAGAGGATACTTGCCCTGAAGATGACACTATCATGTGTGTGTGTGTGTGACAGAGGATGTTTATGTTATATGGCATAATGCAGTCAGTGATGCAGTCAATAACATTATAATTAGGGTTTGTATATTACATTTTATATTACATTACCTTCTGTGAAAGACTAAAAAAGGAAAAGGTTTTACTGGAAAGAAGGCTCAGGGGCAGATAGACTGAAGGTGAAATGAGAAATAACAGAAATATTGTTCCCCATCAGAGCATCCAGCTGCATGATGACATCCTCCTCTCTGCCAAGTCCTCCGACCTATTTCCTGTTTGGGTTTGATTATCATATAGGCTGCGCTAGTATATCATTCCCTCCCTCTCTTCTCTTCTTCTCCCCTTTAGTTTTACGAGTGACAGTTGGGAATAAAGTAGAGCGTAAATCTCTGACAGTAATAAAGCTGCTCAGGCCAATGTTCCTTCCTAATACTGGTTCGTCTCTCTCTCATCACAAATTTGTACTTTTTACAAGACAAGCCCCGACTGCCTTTCATTGCTCCCACTAAGTCATCCTCAAGTGTCAGCTCTCAATCCAGGTTTAAGAGTATTGGGAGATCCACCGTCTAGCACAAATACATCCTAGAGAGTGTTAACACACATCATAAATACATATTCGGAGTGCGCTCACATGCTAGGCCCTACACACAAACACACTTCTAACGACTTTTAGAGGCACACACACACACACACACACACACACACACACACACACACACACTTTCCCTCTGCCTGACCACATTCCTGTAAAGGGCGATCATGAATCTTGGCCCGGAATCCGTGTCCTCTGCTGGTAAGGCAGCCCGTGGCAGCACTCCTATCCCCATTAAAGTCATCCCTGGGTGGGCAGGAGAGCCCCACACCTCCCTAACCCATCCATCAGCCAGGAGGGAGTGCTCGCCTCTGCCCAGTAGATCCTAAATCCATCTGCTAGAATGCAGCACCACACACACACACACACACACACAACCACAACCTAACCTGTCCGAGGCCCACAGGTGTCAAAACATGCACTAACTGCTCCAAACACAGCTAACAACCATCTAATTAGTCAACTGCTAGATAGTGCTGTCAAGTGATCAGCTATTCAGCTCCTGATGTATTACTTACAAATTATTTTTCTACTAATCATGTATAGCAAGTAGGACAGAATGTCATTAATTCTGGAACTTTAGGAATAATCACAAGAGCAGCATGTGATTCATCTTATAAAGCAGTCCCAACACACATTGATCGCAAAAGGTCCGATTCTTGGCCCAAAATGCCCAGGCATGCCTCTGCATTCAGAAGCAGTTTCTGTTGACAACAGGAGACCTGGTGGGTCTCAGGAGACTGAAATAACTCCCCAAATCATTGTAGCATGTAATTCAAAGAAAACTGCAGTCAGATTGGTGCTACACTGATTCAAGATGCTTTAGAAATGTATCTTAAAATTTGGCTTAAGAAAAAGTACACAAAAGGTGCCATTTGTATGTAAAGTGAGCTACTTTAAGACACAACTTTTGCCATGAAAGCATGCGTCGCCCTAGTTTTGCGGTGTTTCCTATGCCTTTTTTTTGGCGATTTGAATCGGCATCGGCTCAACAACCAATCCATCTGATTGACTAATCAACTGTAGTGAGGAAAGCAGAAACTGTGACACAGAAGGCTCTTCTCACCTGATCAATGTTGATGTTGGCTGTGATGCACATTTGTGCAGTTTGCCTATTGACTAAAGAGGAAGAAGAACACATTTAACCATTTTCCAATCATCGAGGTGGTTGTTGAAAATCTCAATGAATGACATTGGATCGCCCATGACAATGCTTGTTCACTCTAGGAAACTAAAAATGGGAACTTCAGGCTTTAAAAGAAGCCCTCAATCAACTGACAGACAGAGTAAATTACCCTAAGTTCTGGCAAAAGCACCAAACATCATTTTTAGTAAGTACAGTAAGTATTTCACTTATTTACAATTTTTCTTACGAGCCTTGAGAGCAAACATCATCCCACTAAAACCCCACTAAATCAACTCAGGGACTGACAGAATTCTTTTTGTAAAAAATGGATCCCTGGAGTATAAGCTTGAAAAACATTTGGATGGTCATTTCACCAGTTAGAGCATGTTAGGTCAGACAAACACAGACCCTGAGGCTGACACAATGTCAGAGGCCAAAGACTGAGGGACTCAGTGGTGTGCAGGAAAACCCTCCCACATATAGTAAAAATGCAATCTGTAAACAATAGATTAGTTCAGTAACATGGGTTTTTAATAAATATGTGGGGACATGGGTACCTAATGCACATATGAACACACACAGATGTCAGCACTCCCCCAGTTGATCAGTCTGTTTCTCACAGGGGTGGGACTGTGGGAACCATTCTGTCACTTCCTGTGCCCGCGGGCCTCAACCAATCGTCATCAGATAAGAGCCACAGCTCAGCCAATCAGAGCTAGGCCCCAGCTTAACATGGTGGGGCAGGGGACGCGATAAGGACATAACTTGCCAGGGAAAATGTCTTGATCTCAATTGTACCCCCTTCAACCCGACCCTCTCCCCCCTTCCCACCAAAATAGTTGTTTCGAGACAAGGTTTCTTTTTGTCTTTTGCCCATAATTACGCTGCCTTTCATCTGCCCCCCTGTTCCCCTTGACCCCTACTCTGGGGTCAGTGGCCAGGATATCCCACTCTCTTCAGGCCAATAATGTGCCTTTTAGGGTGGATGAAGAGGGGCATTCATGCCAGGGTAGACAGGAGAGCAGCGAGGAGAGTAATCACTCCATCACACTCTGCCCCCGTCTGTCCCAGCTCCTGCCCAAACACCCAAACAGCTCGCCTCACTCCTTACATCAAAGACCTGGACCCGGACTGCAGCCTCAGCTTCAGCCCTGCGCAGCACAGAGAGCGACTGTGTCACCAGTCAGGGAAAATCACAGTGGTTCACCAATGCAGTTGTTATCAACGTGGAAATCCCCTTGAGAGTTTTCAGAATAACATTTGATGATACAGTGAATGAGATTGCTTAGATTCAAAGAAATGAACTCGACAATTTACGTGGAAGCACACTTATTTCACGCACATACTGAAAGCTAAAAACTGTCATCAAACAGACCTTTAATAAATAGTGCCAGAGACCTGCACAATGACTCATTAAGGAAGTGTGTGAATCTTGGGGAATTTTCCATTAGTTAGACCTTGGGCAGTAACACAGACCTTACATACATTAGCATTGTTCCTGAGCAGCTCACAGGTGGTGGGTGTATCTGTCTGGTTTTACTTTACTGTAAAATGTTGAAGGGCCTCTCTTGACCCTGCATGCAAAGAACAATAAGCAAAGTGTGGGGCAGTATCTTAAAACATTCCTCAAAAAGAGTTCAAGAATGACTGGAATTCTGCCAAAATCTTCGGTCAAAATCCCTGCACCCTCACTGAGCTCTTACAAGTACACTACATGGAACCAATACTTGCTTTTCCTCATATTGTAAGAAATTGGACGTTTTCAATGTAGGAGATTAGTTTTAGGTTAGTTTTTCTTAGGTTATATTGTTAAAGTTATTTCAGTCAGAATTTTAAATAATTTAAATAAAACATAAAAGACCACTGCACTGAACAACATCAAGGCCATAATGCTGTGGCTTCATTAGCAGTGTGGCCTTGTGCAGCCACCGGCCTGAATAGACCTCAACCAGTTTGCCTGCAGCCTACCAGCCTTTGGAGTTTCACCGTGATCAATAGCTAGATTAATTGCTGAAAGGGCGGGGGGAGGAGGAGAGCAAGGAGAAGGAGGAGGTCGTCAGAGCCTCAGGCAGGGGAGGGTTTCAGAAGGTGGGGGTTAAGATGGTGCTGACAGGCAGGGAAAGCTGAAGGGCTTTAAAAGGCAAGCAGAGGGGAGCTGGAGTTGGAGCAGTAAGAGCTGGAGAGGGAGCTTCAACCCTCCTCCACCCTACCCAACCCCAGGTCACCTGGCAGCGTGCAGGGCGGCGGGCCGTCAGATTAGGATCTGAGAGGGGGAGATAACGAGTTTATTGCCCCCTGGACGGGGCTGTTGGAGCCAGGGAAGGAGGAGAACAGGCCAAGCAGGCCGGGGCGGGAGGCTGAATGGTGGTGGTGGGCATTTGTGTTTGTTTTAACCTGGGGAGATAGATGCAGCTACACAGGGTCTTTATGCAAGAGCACCCAAGCAGGGCAGTAAAACACATAGGCAGCATGGTTAGAATAGCAGCAACACCACTCATCCAACAGTTACAGCAGCTCATCCATCACAGCCTCGACACACACACACACACACACACACACACACACACACACACACACACACACACACACACACACACACACACACACACACACACTTGCATATGTGCATGTGCTTGGAGACACACACATGATTCAACGCATAATGTCTGTGTTTCCATGGCTTAGTAAGTAGCTACACAAATTGATTGTCAAGTGCTCAGTGAACTGATATTGCAAATACTTATAACAGTTGCCATTTCCTCCACTGTCCCAATTTGTGTGGGTGTGAGTAAATTCATATCCAAACATATCCTGTTAGGAATTCCACTCACCTCATTGATCCACTATGTGTACTTTCATGTTATCTCCTGAGTTATTGGAAATGGGATAAGCCTGAACCCATTACAAGCAAACACAGAATAACGTATGAAATCTATATGTATTTCACACAGCTGTGATCTTTGGTCACAGAATTCTGTGCACGTATTGGGAGCCTGTATTAGCTTTGCGTGTCTGGCCAAGGCGCTGGAGGAGAGATAAGGGGTGCGGATATGAGAAATATGAAAAATAGCACTGTGATAGGATGATCAGTGAGAATGAGCAATATGGGCTGCGGTGACAAATGGGACAGGGAGCCAAAGAGGAGAGCAATGCAAAACGGCATTAAAGCCAAGGACAGAATGATTTTCCAAGAGGTGGGGAGATGAAACATACTTTCTTAGAATGAACAGGTCAATAATAACCTCCTGCTATCAGTCATTTAGTCATTTATTCTATTTCACATTTTTCGGTTTCAAGTCATCTTTGAGAGTCTGTTTAATACTGAAACAGAAACACACTCAGTAGCACAAGTGCTGCAATTTTGCTACATGGATAACAGTGTACATATTAAGAATTTTAACAGTCTACAATGTAATAAAGTTCTCAAAAAAGAGAAGTATAAGCTAAAACACTGGCAGCATCACAAAATACCTGCTTAAATTCTTGCTTCTTAATATATCAAATTTTTTACAAAGATAAGATTACATATTAAACGTTATGTTTGGGTGTTTTTAGGGAGCAATCCTACCAAAACAATTGAAAATGGACAGATATCAGCAGCATCAAGAGATATAGGATGAATAGCAGATCCTCCTCAAACACACAAACCCCCACTTTTTCTTCAACACTATACACACACTCAAAGGGATTTTGTTGCCCTGTGGAGCGGCACGTGAGCAGCCCTCTGTCAGCTGTGTTTGCAGTGAGGCAGGCGAGGGGCACCCTGCACCTCAGAAAGAGAGTAGCGACCCAGGGAAATGGGGAAAAGGAGGGGTGCTCTGTGGAAAGGCCAAGGCCTGGAGTGGAGAGAAAAGAGCGTCCACAAAACAGCTTTCCTTCAGAGAGAGAGAGAGAGAGAGGAGGGGGCTGTTGGAACAATGCCCTTCAGCTGCAGGTGCAATGGCTAAGACCTTGTGTGTGTGTGTGTGTGTGTGTGTGTGTGTGTGTGTGTGTGTGTATGGGGGGGGGGAAGAGCACTTTCTTTTTGTGTTAATTGAGCTGATCTGTTGTCTTTTCGCTGCAGCAAGTTTAACTCACAGCTGATTAACATGTGGCCTTTCGGAGCTCCTGTGTGTGCAGAGTGTGTGTGTGTGTGTGTGTGTGTGTGTGTGTGTGTGTGTGTGTGTGTGTGTGCAGAATTACTGAGTGAGCTCCGTTGCCAGTGTGAGTAGAGTAATGACACTGGCACAGGGTGTGTAGACACAGGCGAACAGAGTGTTAACTTCATTTGCACTTGTATGGAGCACAGGGCAATGGTTAACACATCTGAATAAAGGCTTTATGCGCTACATGTCGTGCAATTGGAAGTGCACAGAGACGTCACTCAGCCACTAGATTAAATAGCATACTCAGAAGATTAAAGGCTTTATACCTAAGAACAGTGTAACAACAGGGCATTCAGCTCACCTACTGTATTTACCACCACAGAGTCATATTACTATTATAACAATGCATCACTTCCAACACCATCATTTCATGATGCAGAGGCTTTGCACCTTTTTTTACACAACGACTGATATAAAAACTTCATATTAGATGACAGTTATTGTGACCACCGGAGGTTAAACAAAAACACCTTGAGTATTGTCGAGTTTCACATCAAAACACTTTGGCGACTGAACTCATTAAGGTCGGGGGTCCTGACGCCGATGGTCTGTCCCTGACAGCAGCCCCATGGTGAGATATCCTGATATTCAGAC